>NC_092877.1:86576364-86876364 GCF_028372415.1 Notamacropus eugenii | reverse complement strand
AATATATTTTAAATATTATGAGCTAGGATTCTACAATTGCATACTGTACAGGTTAGAGGGCAGAGTTTTATAAAATGCTTACTTTTTGTTTTAATATTTTAATGGTTATACTCTTCTACCCTTTGAATTAGCAGTTATATTTAATTTAATTTTCTAATTAAGAAAAATGGCATTCCTGCAAAAGATTTTTTAGGTACATTCTTTAGTTGCATATTTTTACTGTTCCTCAGGAAAAGGAAAGTTGGGGGAAACTCCATGAATGTTAAAACTTGGTAAGAGCCTTCCTTCTGACTGAATGTCCTTTGTATTGTCTGTCCTATAAATCTGGATTGTTCTGACTTCTAAAATCTCCTCTTAGTTTCCATGCTTTCCTTCAAGACTGAGGTCTCACCCCACCTTCACTAGGAAGCTCATTCCCTCTCAGATTAATTTCCATCTATTCTATTTATATCTTTATTTTACCAAGTTGCGTCGTCCTTTAGAAGGTTAGCTACTGAGGTTGAGGGACAGTTTTTGCCTTTTTTATTCCCAAGGCTTATTAAAGAGCTGGGTATAAAATAAGGGACTAATAATTGCTTATTGACTGAATGACTGAAAGAATGGATGAAAGTTCCCATCCTCTTATTCTGTCCATTTTTCTTCTCTTTTCTTTCTCATAACTCTTTTCCTGTATTATCACATTTACATGGCTGTCAGTGGACATTTTTTAAACTGCCCTTAAATTACACGTAGTGCCAAGATTATCTTCATTTTTTGTTTCTTTTTGAATTTTCTTTCTCTTTCTTGTTTTTCATCTTTAATGTCAACTTTTATATAGGTTTGGTTAGAGTCAATATCTGGCAGCACTAAGCATGCTCACTGTTTTTAAAACAAAAATACTTTCTTTGAGAATGCTAGGAAGCAACAAAAGGGGATGAGTGAAAATATAGTGTCCTGGTAACAGTCAGGGATGTGGAGTTGGGTGAGGATGTGGGGCAGACACTGAAAGAGTCTGGCAGGTCACCTATCTGAGAATTCTGGCCTGATTACATCTGTTGTCCCTCCTGCAAAACTCCTTAAACCTCCACTGATTGAAGACTCCAACCCAAGACTTTCAGGGGCAGAGACAAAATCACAATGTAGAAGAAATACTCAGCTGACTTCTCTCAAATTTCCCTCCACACAACTTTAAAATAATGACTCAAATCAAATCTTGGAGTGACAGAACCAACAAAAGACAAACATGAGACATTCTTCAAGCCCAAGTTTACTTAAGAAGTTGGAAGGAGGGGTCTGTGGCATTCGAGGGGTGGCTGGCCCAGAGCCTACATAGATGGGACTAGGAGATAGCAAGAAAAGCAGCAGCAATTTTGAAAGTTCTTAGAAATGGTAAGGGCAACTGGAAACTGGTCAAAAAAGAAATTAGAGGGTACCTAAGTGCTAGTTTAACACTGGAAAGAGGATAGGAAGGTGTATGGTGACTCCATTGCCTGTATCCACTTCTGTGTCACATGTCAAAGTACAGAAAAGAGCATGTCTGGTTAAGAGGGAGCAGTGCAAAATTGAAAATTGATACCCTACTTTCTTTTATATTATTTTAATGTCTTCATCAATTTACTATATATTAATGATCAAGTTTCTATGTACTAGTTATTCTCTCTTAATGTAAACTCCATAAACTTACAGCTATTAATCCCCTATTTTGCAACACAAATCACCCTCTACACACTAAGTTTTCTTTCTCAAGAATTTCCAAACATAATACCTTCAATTATATTCCAGTCTGTTAGCATTAACTAGCATGTAATATGCCAGTGTCCTGGTTTTCCTCAGAAATTTCAAATTCGGGATGTCCTAGAAGATGTTAATCCACCTTGTCATAAAATTATGTAACTTGTGTTTAAGTGACTTTAGTAGTGACCAGTCATAAGCAAGATATGTCTCTGTTGCACCAGATTGTTTTATTTTGCTATGTATGACTATAAAAGAACTGCCTTAATTGTCACATGGATCCTTGACTAAAAGAGTCTGTATCCCTTTTATTGGAAGTTGCTAGCCTCGCTAATAAATTGAACATGATCAGAAAAAAAAAATACTTTATTCAAATAGATGAAAGTCTGTGTTCCTCTCTCAAGGAATTGTGAATGATCTTCACGTAAGCAATCCTGAATGATTTTCATGTATGGATAATAGGTACTTTGTTTAAAAAGTGCTTGCACAGGTTTGTTTTTTTTTTTTTTTTTAATTCTACCAGGGTTAAAAAAAAAAAACAACAACAAACTGTGCTTGTGTGTGTGTGTGTGTGTGTGTGTGTGTGTGTGTGTGTGTGTGTGTGTCTGTCGGTCTGTCTGTCTGTAGGGATATGGGGGCAGGGTTGTGGGGGTATGAAGATATATATATGTATATACGCATGTATATGTGTGTATTAAAAATGAATAAATAATTAACCCAATGTGATCTTGTATTTTCCTCGTCTTCTGGTTAATTTTGCAGGACAAAGTTATTTTCCATTGCTGTATATTGGAAAATACTAATGGCAACTTGGTGGCACAGTGGATAGAACATCATTGTGGAGACAAAAAGACCTGAGTTTAAACCTGGCCTCAGACACTTGTTAAACTGTGTGACTATGGGTGAGTCACGCAACTCCAATTGCCTCAAAAGAAAAGAAGGAAAAAAAAGAAAGAAAGAAGGAAGGAAGGGAGGAAGGAAGGAAAGGAGGGAGGAAAGGATATTGCAGTAGCTAGTTGGCATAGTGGACAGAGTCTTAAATTTCAAGTCAAGAAAAGTGAAGTTAAAATTTGAGTTTTTACAGCTGTGAGTTTCAGGACCCTATGCAACTCATTTAAACTCTGCCTCAATATTTTCATGTAAAAATGTGCATAAGAGTAGTACCTATACCCCAGGATTTTGGAGAGAATAAACTGAAATAATATTTTACACAAAATTTAGCTCAGTGTTTGACGCATAATAAATACTTCATTAATGCATGGGAAAAACAAAACAAAACACCTCTTCCCCCATAGAGGATACATTTCACATATGTACACGTTTGTCAAGAGTTTATATAGATTAAAGAGTAGTAATATAAATTGATAGTTAATAAGACTTTCTTGATCACTCATTCTTTTGGAATCAAACTCCTCCCACGTTGGACAAAAGCACAGGTCTTCTTTATATAGTCTTGATTGAATTTAGCTTCATTTCCCATATTCTCTTTAATTCTATTTTTTCCTGCATTGCCAACAATGCAGTGACTCTAATTTTAGGGTCCAATTAGATTGGTTGTATAAGTTTATCTATCATTGATGGAGAAAACAAGTTTGTTGAATTGAGGGGGGGGGGAGCTTATTTTTCTTCTGTCAGGAGTCCTTCCGTTTTGATGCTTGAATGCCATTGAAATTCTTTGCTTAGTTGGATATCTCATAGCACTGTTGTACATTTGTAAATAGGTCAGGAAAACTAAGTAAAATCCAATAAAATAGGGAGTCAGTAAAGAACTCCATTTCCTATCTGTAGAGAAGCTTGACAGAAACTGCTGAGGAAGAGTAGTTAAAGAGATTTCATGAAGAAAATGACAGGAATATTGGTGGCAGAATACTTATCTTTGGACTATAGGGAAATTAGGATTGAAAGAAGATATATTCATCCAGTTAAGATAACAGATCCTTAATTAGATTAATGGAAATTGTAAGCAGTGCAATACAAAGAATACTAAACTTTTGTGATTTTCTAAAAGAAAGAAATGGTAAGAGAATAAGAATAGTGATGTGTGTCTATAGAAATTAAAGATATCAGGAAAAAAGATTAAAAATTGCTCTATTGAATAAATATGTGTCTGTTTTTACTTTTCTTTTTTTAAAATTTGACTATTTTAAGAGGCCGAAGAAGCACAATGAATTCTGACTTGCTCTTACATGTCCTACCCATTTTATCCTTGATTTAACTTATTTATAACTCTTGCTCTTTGACCCATGAATCATAGTTGCTAGTTAAGATTTTTTTATTATTATTTTCTTGTCTCCTTAATATTTCATTTAGTTTTCCTTGAATTTGAATCAAAATTGGATTTTAATTTCTTGGATTTGAATCAAGAGCCATTATAACCTTATCTCATCTATTGGACAGACCAGCAGTGAGTAAAAGTGGTCTTCTGTTTTCTCTTGGCATTTTGAGTGTCTGCAAGCAAAGTAACTGGAGAGAATTTATCATTTTCCCTTATGGAATCCATTGCCAGCATGTAGATTGCTCCCCTTTCTTTATTAGCAGATTAGTGGATATGCTTTCATTCAGACGCAAATATTCCAGGTTCCACAACAGTCATTCAAAGAAATTTATTTACAATAAAAGAATGACAGTGTCAATGGAAACTTTGTCACATTCTAAAAATGCCCCCAACTATGGGATTATAGGACTGAGAACAATATTATTGATGCAAATAATGTAATTTTATTGATTTTGGTCACATTGTACTTCAAGGAGGCATAGTACTGAGGTATCATATAATCAATTTCATTAATACAGAAGAAACAAACTTCCATTTTTTAAAAATCTTCCTCTATGGCTATGTAAAGACTGCAGTTGCTCAAGAGATTCAGAGGAGAGATAAGATATTTAATTTCTAATTATAACTGCAGGGATATACATGCATTATGAGGAGATGTACGTATATGTGTATATATATGTATGTGTATATGTGTGTATATGTATATACACACATATATGCATATAAATGTATATCTATACACATGTGAATTTATATCTATGTATAGATATGAATATATATATACATAGAAATACAGATATATATGCATTACATAGAACATTTATGTGTACATAAGTATCCTCACTAATTCGAATGACCTTATAGTTATTTGAATAGTCTTCATAGCTTATGAAGAACTGTTGTTAAATGAAATAGCATTTTCGTCCTATTAGTGTGTGTGTGTTAGTCCTTTGTTGTCGAAGAAGACCATGACATCAGAAAAATGATGACATGACTTGCCCTTGACTTAGTTTTGAGTGAGGGAGGGCTTTGCAAGTTCACCAGCCTCACTTCTCCTCCAGAGGCATCTGAATCCAGTGACCAGATATTCATCAGGATGACTGGAGATGACCCTGGATGAGACAATTGGGGTTAAGTGACTTGCCCAAGGTCACACAGCTAGTGAGTGTCAAGTGTCTGAGGTGAGATTTGAACTCAGGTCCTCCTGACTCCTGCACTGGTGCTCTATCCACTGCATGACCTAGCTACCCCAAAGTCAAGTGCAAGTCATGTCATGTCATGTCATGTCATCTAATAAGTGGTTATCCTCCTCTTAGTAGAAAGGTAGTAAACTATGGGCCTGCATATATTGCTAGATGCCATTGATATCTGGGCTGTTTTTCTTAAGTGTAAGTGGTTGCTTTTTGTTTTGTTTTACTAAGGAATGTTCTATGGTATGATAATACCTTGTGTATAAGGGGTAGGGGTATTGTGAAATGACTATGGCATAAAAATTAATCAAACCAATAAAACGTATTTAAAGAAGAAGATCAAAATATTTCATTGTGCAGTTACAAATAGCATTCATTATGTACTCTATAAATATAATCAGTATGCTTAATTTATTTACAAAATAGTCCCTAGAATAATGTATTGTATGGAAGTGGGCATTCAATAAATACAGGCCAATTTGACTTTTTGCATTCATGGTAGAACTATCACCCTTTAAAGCAATTCTCTAAAATAGTTTACTCAAAGCATTTCTGGTACAGGAATCATAGAAGTATTTTTATATATCATAAGATTTATTTTAGCATAGGACTATGTAGAGACTATGCTCAATTTGATTGATTCAGAATGCAAGGAGAACTTAATATGAATCTCCAATGTATTTGAGATGATTTTTCCCTGATAATACAGATTCAGTAGTTACTACCAATAATGTATCCTTCTAATATTCTCTCTCTCTCTCTCTCTCTCTGTATGTATGTGTATATATATATATGTGTGTATATATGTATGTGTATATATATATATACATACACAGACACACATTCATATATGTGTATATACACACACATATATACATACATACATATATTCATATATATGTATATATACATACATATATATGTATGTGTGTATATATCCAGTGTGGTTAGATTGTGAAGAAGTTACCTTGTAAATGCCTTTAAGTGTTAAATTTCTATTTGATTCTAAAGATAAGAGGGTGACAATCTAGTTCATTGAGCAGGGACGTAATATGGTCAGGCCAGGAAGTTAGTCATCTCGCTTTGGCAGCTTACTAGAAGATGAAATGGAGAAGAGAAAAACAATTCAAGGCAGAGAAAACAACCAGGAAGCGATTGTGATATAGCAGATGAAAAGGTATGCAACTAGAGTAATGACCTTATTATTGAAAGGAAAGGGAGAGATGCAAAAGCTGTTTTAGTGATAGAATCCATAATATTTGGTCGTTCATTTGATATTGGGTGAGGGAGAGATGAGGAGATGAAGAAGGGCCTCTTCAACCATAAACCTAGTAAGAGAGCAAGAAAAGCTCAGAAGAAGGTTGAGTTTCTGGGAAAAATAACATTAATTGAATGTTGGGAGTTTGAGATTCAGTTTGAAATATCCAATCAATCAATAAACATTTATCAAATCCCTAATATGAGCTAGGCACTGTGCTAACCACTGAAAGTTGATTAAAAAATAAAAAAAAAAAATAGGGCTGGATGCTTGGTGAGAGACTAAGGCTGAATAATAGACTTTCATGGACATGATAATTCAACTATTGGGACAAAACAAATATAGGAGCTATTGAGGTGACCAATAGAGAAAATGTGTAAAAAGACGTGGAAAGAGGGCAAGTCTTAGAGTATGCCTATAGTCAAAATATGGAAATGATGATTCAGTAAAAGACATTGAGAAAGAGTGAGTGGTCACACAGATAAGGGGAAAACCAAGAGAGAAGAGGATCATGAAAATTCAGAATGGAGAGAGGAATCCGAATGATGATGAGATGGTCAAAAGTGATAAACGCTTCAGAGAAGTCAAGATGGATGAAGACTGAAGAAAGATCATCAAATTTGGCATGTATAGGATCAGTGATAACTTTGGAAGAAAAGATTTCCAATGTGAAAAAGTCAGTAAACAGACTTAAAGGAATTGGAGAAAGAATAAGAGAAGTGAGGGAACTAGTGTAGAAATGTTTTGTAGACAATTGGCTATAAAAGAGGGGAATGCATATATGAGGAGAGAGGTAATCAGTCTAAAAATATATTTCCTGATGTTTCTGACATATTTGGAGAACTGCTTTACAAAGTTCTCTTTTTATTCCTGTTAAGTAGAAGTGAGGAGAAGTTAGCATTCCTGGATCATATTTTTTAGAACTAGACATGGGGAAGAAGTGCTCATAAATTTTCCCTAAACTAAATCATAAATAGGATGAGGGAAGATGTAGAAGAATATATATTTCAGTTTTTAGACTGAAAGAAATAAATTTCTCTTCATTTCCTATCTATTTTTTGCATTTCTATTTTAACATTTCTTACAAAATAGATGAGAAAAGAAAAGCAGATACAATTGGAATTGAATTCATTAAACATTTTGTAAGAAGTTCTTTGCTTTTTCCCCCCAAGATACAAAAGTTCAGTAATTGCCATTAGGTTCAGTTTAGCACACTGAATATTTAGCAGATAAATAACAAATTGGAACCTCATTTTTGCTAACATGTTAAAAATAACTGAAAATAGTTATCTTTTATCTTTTTAATGAATTCAGTTTCACACCTCTAAAAATATAAAAGTCACCTCCTTACATTCCGATATTTTTGGCAGCTTCTTATCAGCTTGGCTACATATCAAGAGAGAAATAAGTAATGTTCATTTCCTGCAGGTACATCTGCCACACTGATACTTTTCAACTCATAACAGTCCAATTAGACATTTTCATTATGAATATTTTATAATAGAAGTTCATTTATAGAAATTCATATATTTCTGAAATATAATATCTTTTGGAAATTTGTGATATTGTGGATCAAATGGAATAGATAATATCCTTTGGAATGTTGACTTTATCCTGTCAAATTTGGAATACTTTTAAAAAAGTGAGAAAAAAGTATTTTTAGTGTTACAATTTGTGGAATTTGAAAAAAAAAGTCCTCATTCAATAATGTAATCTTGCATATCCAATGCAATGAGTAGTGTGTGTGTGTGTGTGTGTGTGTGTGTGTGTGTGTGTGTGTGTGCTCAAATAAAACCTTGTGGTCTTGTAACTTGGAATCAGGAGACATCTGGGTATAATAGAGGTACAGCGTGATTATGGGAAAACAACTCAAACTTTCAGAACCTCAGTAAAATTAATACAGGTATTGCTGTAGAAAAAATAGACTTTGAAAGTGGCAAAAAATGTCTCAGAATTTAACATTTAGTGATATTCTTTGAGCTTGGTATGGAGACGTGTGAAAAGGAGACAGAAGAGTTTCTTGAAAGCCATGTGAGATGTACAGCTGAGTTGTGATATTAGATGGGACCTCATTGTTATGGGGGAATATTAACCCTATCAATAATGCTCTTCACACTAAGAAGTGATTTGCAGTTGGCCAATGGTAGTATGAGACCTGTATATGAACAGTAAATAGAGCTCTGGGCCTGGAGTCAGGAAAATCTGAGTTCAAATCTGACCTCATATATTTACTAGCTATATTACCTTGGCCAAACCACTTAACTTTTGTTTGCTTTAATCTACTGGAGAAGGAAATGACAAAGCAAACTAGTATTCTTCCAAAGAAAACCCAGAACAGTATGACCCATGTGATGATGAAGAGCCAGGAGTGACTGAAAAAGAAGGAGTAATTGGAAGTGAGGGATTAACCAAAGCTTAATGAGAGGTGATGTATATCCTGGTGATTTGTGAGCTGCTGAGCTGCTTGGACACTATGTTTATTTTCACTATCTACTGAAAAAGTCAAAGAATTTTTATTCCTGCTTAAATTGTGTAGCAGTTTCCATCAGCTCAACCCCACTGTTCAGTTGAGGGAAGAAGAAACAGAAGGAGAGAAAAAGGGCTCCCCATAATGTGGTAGTTAAAAGAAATAGAGATGCATAATTTGACCTCTCTTCAAGTTTATATATGGTGATGTGTATATGTATATGATATGTGTATATATATATATATACACATATGTATGTATATATTCACATGTATTATATAAACATTGCACATATATACAAACACAGTGTGTGTCCTTGTACATATGTGTATATATGTGAATGCATTCATGTGTAGCTCTATACATATATACGTGTGTTATATATGCAAGTGTATATATGCACATATATAAATATGTATGGATGAAAACACACACTATATATGTATAAGTAAAAAGAGTTGAACAATGAGACATACTACCTGTTACTTTCTTTTAACTTAGTTGAATGAATAAAGAAAAAACATTGAGGTTAGGTTTGAAATTTTATTTCTCATGTACATCAAGCTTCTTTGGACTTTTAGAAATCTTAATGGATCATTTAACAGAATCTTAGGAATGGGGTTAGTGGCAACCTCATGGAATTCCAACCAGGAGATAGCCTAAATATTGCTCTGACCCAAACTCAGGTTAGAAGCTTTAAAACTCAGATTAGGACAACATGTTTCAGATGTAATCTAGCACCTTGGGGTGAACTGAAAGCCTGAAGATCTGAGATATTTGAAAAACACAGAACACTTCATTTCCAAAAAAAAACACTGCTAAGACCTAAGAAAATTCAAAACAGAACTAAGAAAGGCCCAGACATTTCCTTCAAAAGTATGTAAAGCATGTACCCAATTAAAAAAAAATGAATTTGGAAGAAAGGGTAATCAAAAATGAAAAACAGAGATTTATATTAATTCCTTACAGGAATACGCTAAGCACAAAATTAGAAGAGAGTAACTCAAAACAAAAATTTCAATGATCAATGTTATTTTACTCATTTGATCACTGACTTACATAAACCTTGTTGCTTGTTTCTCAGTGCTTAGCTTCACTTTCAGAATGAAATGCTATCGCAGCAAAATATCATTGATCATTGAAATTTTGCATTAATAATTCAAAGAAATAGGGAATACCCTAACTTAAATATTAGTGTATTTGAAGTACATGTGATTCTCTTAGTCTTAATAAACTATTTTTTCCTTTTTTTTTTATTAGAGGGTAGGGTCTTTCAATCTTTTTATTTTTCTCTTATGGACTCCTTTGTCATTCTAGTAAAAACTCTCAGAATAGGCCATATCACAATAATATTTTTAAAGTGATAAAATAAAATATATTGGATTACAAAGCATGCCAAGTATATCAAAACACATTAGCAAAATATATAGAAAAAATGGTCACCCCAGTTCAAGGACCTTTGCCTTGATATTATTTTCTTTATTTTATGTCAAATATGTTGAAGTTTAAAATTCTGTTTCTATTTAGTATTGTGTAATGAATTGAATTTATTCAACATAAATTGTGAATGTCTACCACTTCTAATTCCAAAGAATAAAATATTCAAGTAGAAATATTTAACAGGATAATAACATAAAATATGACTATTCAGTTTGCAATACATTTCTCATTCTTCATTTAGTTTAATAAAATATTTCATATGTGCATTTAGAAAAACATCTCCCAATAAAATGTGTACAAAATACACATAACTGAATGTCCACTGCTATGAAACTTAAAGAAAGTGTATAATTTTTTCTTTATTGAAAATTTAACATTTATCTGAGAAATGCTAAACTTTCCAGACCTAACCAGCTTTTTCACAGTAAAGAAACAGATTTTGCCCTGAAACAACAAAAAATCTTCCTTTGATCTCATGAAAAATTCACTGTGATAATGAAACATGTTTTGCTTTCTTGTAAACCTGTTAAAATATTATTTTTCACGAATTTGACAGTGGTAAAAAATTTATCACACTGTATGAAATGTGTTATTTTGATACATCAGCACCATATCAAACTTTATTCTTAAACGTTCAACTTTGTTACAAAGATAACTTTTTGGTGCATGTGATTTACAGACTAATTTCATGTTATTTAAATAATATATTACTGTAAGATGATTTGGACTTCTGTAAACATACTTTGTTCCTAGTCAGTATCTTGGACTTCACATTTTCTTTCCCTGGTAGCTAAAAAAAGGATAGAATAGGCATCGGAAGCTAATAGAGAAAGTGGTGTATAAACAGATATTTTTAAATTTAGTATAAAACTTCTGCAGCAGAAAGCATATTTTGATCTGTGAATTTCATATGTGAAGAATCTTTGTATTCTTGTCTTGGATCTCAGTTATTTAAAGGATCCATCTGGAGGTATTCCCCTTTCACTTGCATTCAACAAATTTGGACGTATGTACCTGCCATCAGCATTTTGTGCAGTAGAGCTGTTACCACACATAATGTACCCTTGATTCTGCTCATTTCACTTTGTTTCAGTTCATGTAAGTCTTTCCAGGTTTATTAGAGAGCATTCTGCTTATAATTTCTTATAGTACAATAGTATTTCATTACAATCCCATAACATAACTTGTTCAGTCATTCCCTAATTGATGGGTAACCCCTCAATTGTTTGTCACCACTAAAAGAGATGCTATACATAGATATTGAAATAGAGATAGAGAGATAGATAGATAGATAATTTTGTGTAACTATTTTTTCTTTTTTTTTCATCATTTTGGGATATAAACTTAGTAGTGGTATTATTAGATAAAAGGGCATGTAGTGTTTTTTCCCTTTGATGGTAATTCCAAATTTCTTTCCAAAATAGTTAAATCAGTTCACAATTTCACCAACAGTACATTAGTGTCTCAATTCCTCCTACATTTGTCATTTTCATTTTCTGTCATATTAGTCAGTCTGTTAGGTATGGGGTGATTAAGAGCATTTTTAATGTTGATAGAGTTTTGATGAATTTGTCTGAAAACTGCCTGTTCATATCCTTTGACCCTTTATCAATAAAGAAATAGCACTTATTTTAATAAATGTGACTATATAATAGAGAAAGAAGATCTTCATCCAGAAATGAGGTGTTTTTTACAGTTATGTTTACTAATTAGCTATTTCACTTTATTTTATATTTTCTCTTATTCTCTTTCTCCTTTCACTCTGTCCATTCCCAAAAGTATATGGTTCTGACCACCCCCTCCTCCAATCTGTCCTCCCTTCTATCAGCCAGTCTCTCACCATTTCTCTTATTCCTTGTTTTCTCCTACTTTCTTGTAGGGCAAGAGAGATTCCTATAGCCAACTGAGTTTATATGTTATTCCCTCTTTGAATCAGTTAAGATGAGAGTAAGTTCAAATGCTACTGCCTACCTCCCCCATCTTCCCCTATACCATAAAAGCTTATTTTTTGCCTCTTTTTGGTGACATAATATATTTTATGTTACCTCTTCAGTTTCCATTCTCCCAGTGCCATCCTTTTTCTCACCAGTAATTTTATGTTTTTAGATATCTCATTATTTTCAAATTATACCCATGTCCTCTGTGTGTGTGTGTGTGTGTGTGTGTGTGTGTGTGTGTACACTTCTGCCAGGCCTAGAGGCCTGAGGGCTACCCGAGTCTTACCTTACCTGTCCCAGGTCTTCGGTTGGCCAAACCGGATAAACGTATGAGAGAAGAGACTTTCTGGAGTCGAACAAGGGTTAGGCTTTATTCAGGGTCTTGGTTACATGTGCAGGGGGAACTCTTCCTTAGGAGGGAGAGAGAAATCTCCCAAGGAGGCAAAGATCTTACAGTAAGAGATTGGAAGCAGAAGTGTAAGTGGGGAGAGAGGAGGAGGAGAGAGCGAAGAGAGGAAAAGGGAGGAGAGGCCTTCTATCCTGTAAGGGCCCCTCCCATGGTAAGAGCGCCTTCAGGCTTTCCTGACTCTTAATTAAGCTCTCTGGCCGCGTACTTTGCACCTGAATACCGTGCCTGTTAGATAACAATAGGTGTGCCCAGATCCAGGTCAGTCTCGAGGGTGGGGATGCTCCTCCCATCACGTTTCTCACGGGAAGAGGCAGAAATACACGAGATAGCTCGGTCTCACTCCTCGATTCCCTGCTGTTTTCTGGGGGGCCTCATGAGAACTCTAAGATTTAGAAGTTCCCACCTTTACCCGCCTGAGACTGTCCACATGGAATTGAGCTTCCACCCCCAACACACTTCTTACAAGCATTAATAATGATAAAATTCTTAGGAGTTATAAGTATCACCTTCTCATGTAGAAATGTAAGCAGTTTATCCCAAAGACATTATAAAAAGGAGAAAAGGACTCACATGGACAAAAAAAAAAATTAAAGCAGCTTTTCTGTGGTGGCAAAGAATTGGAAATTGGGGAGATGCTCATCAATTGGTGAATGGACAAGCAAATTGTGGCATAATATGATGGAATATAATTGTTCTATAAGAAAGGGTGACCAGACTGATTTCAGAAAAATCTGGAAAGACTTGCATGAACTGATACTGAATAGAGTGAGTAGAACTAGGAGAAACTTGTACACAGTAAGAGCAACATTGTACAATGAGCACCTTTATTAGATTTAGTCCCTCTGAGTAATGTAATGATCTAAGGCAATTCTGAAAGAGAAAGAACTATGGCATCTGAGGGTGGACTGAAGCATACTACTTTCTCTTTCTATTGTTGATGTTTTTTTTTTTTCTCTCATGCTGTTTTCCTTTTGTTCTGATTCTTCTTTCACAACATGACTAATGTGGGAATGTGCTTAATATGATCATGCATGTATAGCCTATTTCAGATTACATGCCATCTTGGGGAGAAGGAAAGGGAAATTTGGAACTCAAAATCTTATCAAAGTGAATCAAAATGAATGTTGAAAACTAAAAATAAATATTGTTTTAAAAAATTAAAAAAGAAATATAAATAGTTTAAACATACTGAATCCTTTATGATTTCTCTTTCCTGTTGAATCATTTTATGCTTTTTGAACCTTACGTTTGAAAATCAATTTTCTATTCAGCTCTGATCTTTTCATCAGAAGTGCTTGAAAATTCTTTATTTTATTGAATATTTATTTTTCCTTGAAGGATTATACTATTTATGGTTAAATAGGTGATTCTTGATTATAATCTTAGGTCCTTCACCCCACAGAATGTCATATTCCCAGCCCTCTCCTCTTTTAATGTGGAAGCTGCTACAGCTTGTGTTATGCTGACTGTGGCTTAACACTTTTTAAACTGCTTCTTCCTTCCTGCTTGCAATAATTTCTCTTTGACCTGGGAGATTTGAAATTCATTTATAAACTTCCTGGGAGTTTACATTTTGGGGTATCTTTGAGGAGGTGATTGGTGAATTTTTTTTTTTCCATTTCTATTTTATCCTTTAGTCTTAGATTATCAGGGCAATGTTCCCTGATTTCTCAAAAGATGATGTATACACTCATTTTTTTTTTTAAAAATCAGATATTAAAACAAGTTTTAAGTTATCTCTAAGGAATTTATTTTCCAGGTCAATTTTAATGGGATATCTCATAATTTTCTTCTATTTTTTTATCTTTTGATGTATATTATATTTGTTTCATTTGGACATTAACTTCCATTTGCCCAATTCTAATTTGCAAGGAATTGTTTTCTTCATTGGAATTTAGCACCTCCTTTTCTATTTGATGAATTCTACTTTCTAAAGGGTTTTTTCTTTAGTGAGTTTTTTGTATATCTTTTTGTATTTTTTCAATTCTGATTTTTAAGGAGTTTTTCCTTTCCAGTGAAATTTTATACTTCTTTTACCATTTGACCTATTCTGTTTTTAATGTTTTATTTCCTTCAGTATATTTTCTGCCTTTTTTACTGAGATACTGAATCTTTTCATGATATTCTTGCACCATTCTTTTTCCAATTTTTCTTCTACCACTCTTAGTTGATTTTTAAAAATCCTTTTTGAGTTATTCCAAAAATTCTGTATGGGCCTGAGACACTTTTTGGGGCTTTGGATGTACAAGTTTTGACTTTTTTTGTCTTCTTCTGAGTTGCGCTTTAATCTTCCCTATCACTATGTTAACTTTGTCTGGTAAGGATCGTTTTTTTATTTGTTCATTTTTTCCAGGTTATTTATTGACTTTAACCTTTATGTTAAAGTTGAGTTTGGTTCCTGGGTTGAAGGGGACACTTTTTCAAGGTTTAAGTTTTTGTGTATATGTTTTTGGAGCTAGTTCTGCAAGCACATAAATTTTTGGTTGTTCCAAGGTGGTATGGTCTAAGGAGAGGTGTGTCTATTACTGTCCTCCCTGTGCTTTATTCCATGTGTAACCACAAGCCCTGTTTTCTGCCTTCAAACTGACCCAAAGCTATGATGCATTAGTGCTCCTCCTTACTCTGTGACTATGTCCCAGAATAGCAACCTGGACCCAAGTATGGGCAATGCAACATAATCCTCCACTTAGTGGTAGCAAAGAACTCCTGTAATCTCCTTCTAACCAGTTATCTAACACTCTTCCTACCTGTTTTCAAAGAGCCTTACCAGCTTTATGATATTGCTGCTGATTCAGCCATCCCCAAGAACTGTTGGTATTTTTCAAGGGCTTGGTCTATACTGGTACAGTCAGTACTGGAAGGCACTCCACTACTCCCCCCACCACACACACACACACAAAGGTGCAACATCTTTCCTATTTAGCTTCCAAATTATGCTGCGCTGGAAAATTATTTCATCCCATTTGTTTTGAGGCACTATTTAAAGTTATTTTGAGGAGAATTTGAGAGTGTCCCTGCCTTTTATCTGCCATCTTTGCTCTTCTTGCTTGCTCTGTTTATAATGTCAGTGCTTTCTGTTGAGGTGCTTTTCAAATCTGATATGCTCTATTTTATAATTTTGAAGCTTTACATTAAGACATATTATAACTTTATTATATATTTAAAAGGAATAGCAAGTTATATATAATAGATTTGTAGTTTCATAGATGATCATCTTATTTAAAAAATTGTACTTTGAAAATGTTTGTTTTATTCCATGAACTAAAAATAAACTAAACTAAATTTAAAAAAAAAAAACAAATGTGAAAGATATTTTAGAAAGACATACTTCATCAGTGTTAATTACTTTAGATGTGTTCTAAATCACATTTTATTTCACTCTTGTTTCTGTTATTTTTATTCTCTCTGCATTTTCCTTGCAGGAAAACCAGGTATCTATTGATGTTTCTTTCATTTATTGGTTCAATATAAGCTACAGGGAATAGTCTAAATCTTTATTCTCTATATTTCCTTGATGTACATGAATAAATTTCTACATGTGAGACCTAAATAACATTTTGATATCTTTGGAGAAAGATCTAAGATTAAGAACCTATTTAATGTGTTCCCTCCTCCCCTGTGGATCTATAAGCTGCAGGTCATGTGTACATATTGAAGTCAATTAAATATTTTAGATTGACGCCTTCAATTTAGATGCTATTTTACTTCTATTTGGGGTAGATAATAATGAATTTAAGGTAAGGACAGCTGATAATGTTTTTAAAATGTCTTTCTGAAAAATACACTCCATAAAATTTTCCCCTATTATTGTTTTGGCAAGATGTTTTAAGTAGATAAATTTTCTGGGTATATATTTATAAGCTTATATGTTCCCTATACTTGGTTCTAGTTTATTTATATGCTATATGAACAAGTAATGAGTGCAGACTAAATTAGCAACTGTGATAATTAATAAAGTCAGAATATACGTAGAGTGATTTGGAGGAGTTTGTTCAATAACTATGAAATGAATAAGTTGGTTTTTATCCTTAGGAAATTCTGGAACAATTTTTTTTTCTTTTTCAGCAATTTTTTTTCTGGTAGCTATATATAGAGCTTTATATTCGCATGTGTGTGTGTGTGTGCTTGCATGTATGCGCACATGTGCGTGCACACACGATTTAGGTGTTTACCTTGCAAAGGTTTCACAAAGGTCTCAGTGTAGTTGAAAACTTCAACAGCTTAATTTAAAACTTCACTAAAACTTTTTGAACCCCCTATATCATATTCTTGAACATATAATTTGTCCTGTATTTGCAGAAGTGTTTCCCTCCTTTGATAATACTTATGTGATGCCTTTTAAAAGTGGATTTAATCCATGTCTGAAAAGAAGTTCATAAATTGCCTTACTATTATTTGATGCCTTATTGGGAAACATTTAAATCAATAGTTATGGATCTTATCTACCTTGATACTTTCAAGTTTTGCAGAGAGACTAGAGGTATCTCCATTGATGTAATTGGTCTGACTTTTATCATATTAATGCAACAGTAATTATTCTAGTCACAATCTGAAAGCCAAATAATTTACTTTTCACCTGTCACCTATTACCCTTAAGGGAGTTGGACAATACTTAGATTCTTCATTGGCTCAAATCTTTACAAATTATTATCTATTTTATATTATACATTTATATTCATATTTTATTAATATAATTTATATTATATTATTTTGAGTCTACTAACTTAATTTCATTTAACTTTCATTACAAAATTCTCTTTTACAAAGGAATATTTACTTCAAATGTATTGTTATGCGTGTGTGCATGTGTGTTTAGTTCCATTCTCAAAAACTGGCATGAGGCATAAGCCCCCCATGTTTCATCAAAGCTGTCCCCTTTCCAGTTCCAAAAAAACCAAAAAACAAAAAACCTTGAACATATTCTGACACTAGCTCCTCAGCATTCCACTGCTGGATGAGAAGCAACATCTGTCCTAGAGTCCTGGTTCCTAGATCAATATGGTTCAAATTTCAGGGACCAGAGAGTTCATTTGCTCTTCCTAGAAATTAAAAAGAAAACTAAAATAGAACACAATTCCAAGATTGATTTTGGGAGGTGTAGGGAAAGTTGCTACCTTACCTCTCCCTTCCAACTTAATAGAGGACAGGAAGGGAATAAGCATTTGCATGATACCTAATACGTGCCAAACACTGTGCTAAGTGCCTTTACAAATATTTCATTTTCTCCCCTGTGAGGTATATGTGATATTATTATCTATATTTTATAGCTGAGGAGATTGATTCAAACATAAGTTAAATGATTTGTGCAGGAGAATGTAGTTAGAAATTGTTAAGGCTAGATTTGAATTCAGGTCTTCCTGACTGAACTGAGTCACCAGCTGTCTCCTGTGTCCATACATTGGGGAACAACACTATCATGCATGGATGCAAGTGGAAAAAGATTGACCATATTGTCTTGTTGAATTTTTAAAAATAGCTAATTTCAGTTACATGTCCAATGGAAAGAGTTTCTCACATTGGCATGATAGAGGAACAGAGAATGTCTTCTCCAAGAAACAGATCTCTGTTGTATCCCACATAAATTTCTCAACTTTACATAAACTGGGTATATGTCTCCTTAAAATCAAGATGTTTTCTGTGTCCTTTTTTGTCTCCTTGATTCATTTTAAACTTTTGTTGAACTGAACATCTTTTGACCATATTGATGACTAAAAACTTTTTAACCTCCCTCTCTGGGAATTCTGTATTGCTTCTAATTTATTTCTTTTTCAAATCTCCATAATATAGTTTTTGAGGGATATTTTTTTTTTATTTTATAGTCTATACTTCTTTGACTCCTTATATTACCTTAACCATTTAACTTTTGCCTTTAATTGCTGAATAAAGTTCCTTTAGTGACATTTAATTAAGCACTATGACATTCAAGTTTTCTACCACATGTATTAGCTAAACATTGATTTAATATCCTGATATATTTCTACAGATTCATAGCTCTATCGTTACCAATCTGCCATTGTAGTTTTTGATGCCTTTTCCTTAGTCATATACCTTGATAGCTCTAACTCTTTTCCTTTTGTTCTTACCACGACAACAACTGACACATGTATCAGTACAAGCAGTTCACAAAATGTGGTCATTTTAAAATTATTTTTGTTAAGTATTTAGGAAAATGTATTCATTTGTAGGGGTATAAAATGCCAGATTTTTAAAATTTACACTATTTTAATGTATTTGGTCTAATAGCTGAATTCATACTTTTAAACTCAGAAACAACTTTTCAGATTTTCAGTCTAAATATAGCCATCTATTTTTCACAATCATTTGGGTTTTTGGTGCTAGTTTTGTAATATCTTTTGTAATAAAAGTATTTTACTTGATTTTCATTTTACTTTTCCCAGTTATATGCAAAAAAAACCCAATTTTGACATTTATTTTTAAGATGTTGAGTTCCAAATTCTCTCCATTCTTTCCTCTTACCTCTCTTCATTGAGAAAACAAGGGATTTAATGTAGGTTATACATGTGTAATCATACAAAACATTTCCATAATACTCACATTGTAAAAGAAAACATATACAAAAAAATCTCCAAAAATGGTAAAAAGTAAAAAATAAATGTGTTGTTCAAATTGTATTCAGACACCATCAATTCTCACTCTGGGGGTGGATAGCATTTTCCATCAAAGTCCTTCAGAGCTGTCTTGGATCATTGTATTGCTGAGAATAGCTAAGTCATTCACAGATGATTATCTTAAGACATTGCTGTTACTTTGTACACAGTACATTTCCCTTTGCATCATCTCATGTAAGTATTTTCTTTGTTTTTCTGAGAGAATCCTGCTTATCATTTCTTATATCACCACAGTATTCCACCACAATGATTAATCGCAATTTTTCAAGTCATTCCCCAATTGATGGGCATTCTCTCAATTTTCAATTCTTTGCTCCTGAAAATCAGTTGCTATGAATATTTTTGTACGTGTATGTCCTTTTCCTTCTTGTTTTTTATCTCTTTGGGGAGTAGTAGTATTGCTAAGTCAAAGGCCATAAAGCATATAATTGTTTTATAGCCTTTTGGGCATATTTACAAATTGTTCTATAGAATGGTTAAATCAGTTCACAACTCCATCAACAATGCATTACTGTCTCATTTTTCCC
This sequence comes from Notamacropus eugenii, assembly GCF_028372415.1. NCBI lineage: Eukaryota > Metazoa > Chordata > Mammalia > Diprotodontia > Macropodidae > Notamacropus > Notamacropus eugenii. The sequence continues at coordinate 86,856,522 of NC_092877.1, read as the reverse complement.
ACATCCCCTCCACCATTTGTTGTTTTTCTTTTCTGTTCTAATACCCAATCTAATAGGTATGTGGTAGTAATAAATTTTTCCATGTGATCAAACTGTTTATTTGATTACTCATGATTCTATGTCTTTTTGGTCATAAACTCTTCCTTTACTTACAGATCTGACATATTTTTTTTATACTCCTCTAATTTGTTTATGACATCGTCATTAACATGTAAATCATTTATCTATTTTGACCTTATCAGGATATACAGCATGAGGTGATGGGATATGCCTATTTTCTTCCAAAGTGCCTTCCAATTTCCCAAGTATTATTTTTTTCATTTTTTAAAACGTATTTTTAGTTTCCAACATTGTCTTTTATAAGATTTTAAGTTCCAAATTTTCCTCTCCCCTCTCCCACACCGGCATGCAATCTGATATAGGTTATACATGTACAATAATATTAAAAATATTTTCATATTTGTCATTTTGTGAAAGAAGAATCAGAACAAAAGGATAAAATAAAGGGTGAAAAAGGAAAAAAAAAAACAAGAGAAAATAGTAGCTTCCATCTCCATTCAGACTCCACAGTTCTTTCTCTGGAGGTACAAAGCATTATCCATCATGAGTCTTTTGAAATTGTCTTAAATCATTGCATTAATGAGAAGGGCTAAGTCTAAATGGTGGTCATCATACAGTGCTGCTCTTACTTTATATAAGGTTCTCCTTGTTCTACTCACTTCACTCAGCATCAGTTCATGTCTTTCCAGGTTTTTTTTTTTTTTTTTTTATGTAATCTGCCTTCTCATCATTTCTTATAGAACAATAGTATTTTATTATGTTCATATACCACACTTGTTCAGCCTTTTCCAATTGATGGGTATCCCCTCAGTTTCCAATCCTTGCCTATCACAAAAAGAGCTGCTATAAATGTTTTTGTACATGTGGATTCTTTTTCCCTTTTTAATGATATCTTTGGGATACAGATCTAGCCGTGCTATGGCTGGATCAAAAAATATGCAGTTTTATAGCCATTTGGGCACAGTTCCCAATTGCTCTTCAGAATGATTGGATTAGTTCTCAACTCCACCACCAATGTATTAGGGTTCCAATTTTTCCACTTCTTTTTCCCAACATTTATTATTTTCCTTTACTATAAAATTAGTCAGTATGAGAGTTACGAGATGATACCTCAGAGTTGCTTTAATTTGCATTTCTCTAATCAGTAGTGATTTAGGTCTTTTAGATAGGTAGCTTTAATTTTTTCCTATGAAAACTGTGGATTCTACTTTGGAAGGCACTCTTCTCCTCATTGGCTTTTGGTATTTCTTTTACCATTTGACCTAGACTGTTTTTAAGACATTATTTCCTTCAACAGTTTTTGTGTGTCTCCTTTATCAAATGGTTGACTTGTTTTTCATGATTTTCATGAATTACTCTCATTTCTCTTCCCAGTTTCAAAATTCTTTTTTAACTCTTCCATGATCTGAGATCAATTCATATTTTTCTTGGAGGCTTTGATTATAGAAGCATTGACTTTGTTATCTTCTGAGTGTGCATTTTGATCTTCCTTTTAATCATAATAACTTTCTCTGGTCAGAATTTTTCCTGTTCTTTGTTCATTTTGCCAACCTATTACTTGACTTTCAACTCTGCATTATAATAGGACTCTGCTTCCAGGGTAGAGGGTGCACTTTTCCAAACTTCACAGCTTTTATGCAACCATTTTCAGAAATATTTCTAGGGACCTGCAATTTTTCAGGTTTTCTAAGGTGGTATGATCTAAGAAGAGGTATTTCCTGCTCTCCTGGCCTATACTCTGGTCTGTGAGTGACCACAAGCACTCTTTTCTGCTCTGGAAATGTGAGGAGGGTCTGCCAATCCACTGTGGCAACACACTCAAGTGTGCTAGTAGTTCTCCTTGCCATAGTTCTACCAACCTGGATTTCAAACCAAATTCAAGTATGAGGGAAGCAACAGAGTACTGCCTCAGTGCTAGCAGAGACCCCTATAGTCTCCTTCTAATGGGTTGTTTAACCTCTTTCTGTTTATGGGCTGAGAGTTCTGGAAGTAGCTGCTGCTGATTCAGTAGCTCCTAAGGTTTACTCCTGGTTTGTTGGGGTTGGGGCTGTGCTGGTAAGCCTGCTCTGGATTGTGGTCCACTCTCACCCAGGTATGACAGACCTGTCCTGATAACCTTCTAAGTATCTTTGGCAACTGTGGGCTGAGAAGTCTCAAAACCACTACTGCTGCCACCAATTCAGTTACTCTAAGGCCTGCTCCTGGTTTGCTGGGGCCTGGGCTGGACTGAACAGAACTCCTCTCTCACCCTGATGCAGTGCTCTTCTTGATTAACTTCTGAGTTGTCTTGGACTGAAAAATTGCTTTACTTCACATTTTTGTGGGTTCTGCAACTATAAAATTAATTAAATCTTGTTATATACATGTATATACATATATAATCATTGGAGGGGCTTGATGGACAGATCAGGCAAGTCCCTGTCTTTACTCTGCCATCTTGGCTCTGCCTATCTATTAAAGTAAAATTATTGGATTTTCATTATATGGAAATTTTCAATTATTTTAGACTTCAACTTTACATCTTAAGATTTAGTGTCATCACAATTCTTTCTCTTATTTTGTCTAACCTAGGTTAAAAGATAATGTCTTGTCTTGCTTTCTTTTTGCTGATTGCTCTACATGGTCTGTGTTATGTTGTCACTTTTTTTGGAAGGTAAAATACCAATGACAAAAAGCTGTATGAATCATTTCCCGATTATAGGTGAGATATTGTAGTTTCTGTTATGATATACAATTGACACCTGATGAAGAAAATCCTCCATCATTTTCATGAGCATTCATGATTTGCCCACTTTAGGTATCAGTACTGTTTGCTTTGAAATGTTTCCATCAGGTGAGGCATTTCTGATTTAGTCCAAAGCATCTTGCCTTTGTGTGGTAGTAGAACCAAAACATAATATCATTTGCTCTACTATCTTCCAGGGCAAACTGTTTGATTACAGTCATTATTTAACCGCATCCCTCCTTAACTATTTCTAAGAATCATAGACGTAATTTCATCATACCAATTGTGGTAACTATGGAGAACCTTTCATGGCTTCTTTCACAGCCTTTTAAGTCGCTTTAAAGGGTTCAGTGGATGCAGATATCTCTACCATATACCATAGCTGCTAGCATTTCCTTATTTTACCATTATTCCACATCTCCCTGTACAACCTGAATGACAATTGGAAACTGAGGGGGTGGTTGTTATTGTTCTTGTTTTTGGTAATAAGACAGTGTGTTTAACGAATAAATAGATTTAAATTATATTCAAAATAACAATATGACAAAATATATTATAGCATTAGTGTTATAAGTAATACTTGCATTATATTCATTGTTTTTTTTGGGGGTAGAGATTCCATCTTATTATATAGAGGGTAATGTGGTTTGACCTCATTATATACATGCATACATGCATACATACATACATACATACATACATACATATGTGTCCATGTGCTTTTATAATAGCAATAAGTCAAATTATTTGTATTGAAATTTTACATAATGACCATATTTGTGGTCCTGAAAAACCATGAGTGAATTCAGAAAAAGAAAAATTCAAATCAAAGCAATTCAGAATATGGGTATGCAAGACAGAAGCAAAAGGGATTTGGGGGGGGGTGTCAAATTACCTGAGGTTTCTGAGGATACTAAATGTTACCAGAAGCTTTAGAAGCAGGGTGACCAAATGTATTTCAGATGCTCAGATAAGAATCAAAAAGTTTGATAAAAGCAAGTTTTCAGATGTATTCATTTTATGGACTGGCTGTGATGGACAAAGAGCAAAAGATGGACTATTAGTTCATGTCAGCAGAGTACAGAGAGTGTACAGAATGTTAATTCTATAAACAAAGAAATAACCATGTCTTTTTTGACTTATAATTATTTTATCCAAATGAATGTTTTTCATATTCACATACATATATACATATATATAGTAAATTTCCATTTAGTTCATGATATTTCCATGAAATATGTTTATGCATATAAACTATTATAATAATTGAGTCAGATACTTGTGTTCTGTATTAATTCTTACTGGTAAGAAATGATAGTTTTCTCAGGGTCTGTGGGAAGAGGAAACATATATAGAAATAGTGATAACTGAGTCCATTATGTATATCCCCAGGTAACTGAAGAATCCCCCTCTGTTCATCCTTATGTGCTCTACTCATGATTGGAGTTTTCAAAAATGAGTTCTCTTTAGATTTTAAAAAAGGTTTAAGCTCCCTTATCTTCATTTGTTTAAAAAAAACATGATCCCTAAGGATCCTAAGCCACTTGAATCTAACTTAGTTTTGATAAGGTTAGTTGCCTGGGTTACCTCAGGTCTGGCTACATTTCTCTGAAAAGGAATGTAAAGCCAACAGTGAGATTGAGAGTGGGAGGGACAATTATGTGAAGTATCCAAGACACACAAATACAACTTTTTTGGAGTAGTATAAATAATGGATCTCCTTAAATGTTTACATGTACCCAAATTTGCTATGTTTCACAGTAATTACGTAAAATATGGTAATTGTTTCCGAAACAAAGAATATATGTAGTGCAAATTCAAATAATGTGATCACTACTGGGGATTTATTATTCATCTTAATAGGGACCTAGTTGCATTCAATAGACTTTGACCACTAAATTCATTTATGCACTATCAATAAATTTCATAGTTAAGTCAATTTTGTGTTGGTCTCTATTCCTTGTAAACCTAGGCTAAATTGGAAGTCTTAGGTTATTGACATATGTAGTGGGGTAACAAAGCTGATTCCACGAAACAGATTAAATTTAAAACACAGCACAACTAGCATAGTTGTTTTTTTTTTTTTAGTGTATGCAGTCAACTTCAACAACTCTTTGAATGCCTACTATGTTTCATGTATTATACTGAGCAGTGTCAAAAAGATAAAGGCATTTCAATCTCAAGGAGTTTATAATCTACCGAACAAATTGAGACAAGGACACAAATAGGAATCACACATACTAACTTTTATTAGAGTTTTTCTCCACGGTAAAATGAGAGATTCAGGGACATCTTGACATTCAAACTTTAGAGGCTTTTGAATCATTAATAACATTATTTAAAGGAGCCTCACACTAAAGTATGTATATTAGAAAATGGTACATACACACATGTAACTATATATACATATGTGTGTATAACATTCACATTGTGCAAATATTTTATATGTTCACATGTATGAAACATTTGTATCAATTGTGCAATTTACAAGTAATTTATTTTTAACATTTAAATTCATACTTGGAATTTTTTTCACTTCTATACTATTTATCTTCTAGTAGCAGATCTTGTTACTGTTGAGGAACATCAATTTCCCCTTTTAATTCTGTTTCATGGATCCTTGGTATCCGATTATCTCCACTCTCCAGTGTTCAAGATGAATGATTTCTAAATCATAGACATGACACAATAGTGGATTTCAAGCTGGACCTGAGATGTCATCTACACTTATCCTCTCATTTCATAGATGAGGAAATCGTGTTCCAGATTGAAATGATTAAAGCAAATATGCTCAGTATACTCACTTTGGATCAATTCATTTGGCACTGCCTGACACTCAAGATGACAAAATGTGATTTATATAAATAACTCCACTAATTATGACATTTACATAGACAAGAGCTTCATTTGGAGTCAAGATATGGGTTTGAATTCTTACTTTATTATTTACTAGCAGTGTAACCTTGGACAAGACAATGAACCTTTTTGGACTTCAGTTTCCTCCTCTCTAAATTCAATCAATCCAATAAATTTTATTCAGTGTATATTATATACAAAGAATGGTATTCATATCAACACCTAGCATGTCTACATTCATTTAAGATATGCAAAGTGTTTTACGTATATTTTGTTTTTTGATCCTCTTCACAATTCTTTAAGATACATGTTATCCTCATCTTCAAGTTTACATTCAACTAAAAGAAAGAGGTCTTTTGTTTGTTAGTTTTTATTTTATTTAACTCTAAATCTACGATCTTAGGTGATTCAGTGGATAGAGTACTGGGCTTGGGAAGACCTAAGTACCAATCCAGCCTCAGATGTTTACTAGCTATATAACCTTGGGCAAGTTATTTAACTTTTTTCTGTTTCAGTTTTCTCAACTGTAAAATGGGATAATAAGAGCACCTGTCTCATAGAGTTGAAGACCACATGAAAAACTATATTTGTAAATTTGTAAATATTTTGTAAACTTATTATTTGTAAATTATTTAGCACAGTGCCTGGCACTTTATAAATGATACGTAGATACACATATATGGATACATAGATACAGCATATATATAAATGATACATACATACACACATATTGCTGTCCATATACCATTTACATTGTGCACATACATATATACGTATACATGTGTATATATGTATATATATAAACTATATAAACACATTTGCTTTTCCTTCATCTAACCAATTTCTCAGTCTGTATAGAAAGCATTTAGATATGTTTAGGTCTACTTGCTTTGTTTTCATTGTAGTTTATCTCAACCACTATTTCTAGACATTTTAAGGTCATTCTTTCAAACACTTCTTTATAATTGTCTTGAAAATGATTTTCCGGTAATTTCCTTGACAATGATATTTTGTTTTTCTTACTTCTTGTTTAGGTTATGTCTATTTGGAACCGAACAAAAGCTTTAGAATGAAAAATTCAGCTAAGTGGACTATTTGGTCTGCTCTCTTCCTTCTGCCTTCTGTAACACTACCACCACAAAAATTGCTAGCTATATAACCTTGGACAAGTTATTTAACTTCTGTGTCAGTTTTCTCAACTGTAAAATGGGAAGAGGTATGATCTAATACTGCAAGTGAAGTTGTTAAATGAGACAGGAAATGAGAAAACTATTGCTCCCTAATTTATTTTTCTTCTTTTGTGACAACTGTCTAGCATGGAATCTGATATAATCATACTGAGACAGGTGGTATTATTATCCCATGGTTTAGACTCACTTCAGAAGGTAAACATACTTTATGAGTCATTGAGCAAGCAATCTCCTTCCCCCAGACTACTTTAAAATTTCTCATATACTTATATAAATAAGATACAGTTAGGTCCAAATAACTCCAGGTTATATTGACAGGAACAAGGGGTAGCAATTTCCAGATCTCCCCTTGCTTCCTCCTGCATGGTGTAACTTTAATCCCTCAGCTGCAGAAGTAATTCTCTTTCTTCTCAAGGAATCTTGCTAATAAGAAAAATATTTCCTTCCAGAAAACTGGGTCCAAAATGTAAATACTTAGGAACTCTTAAAACTCTCCATCCATAGATGTTACAGTTCATTAATAGACTCTAGTAGCTTTCCTCTCAGGCAATGTGTAAGCAATATCAGTCTCTTTAATAAGTTTTAGCCACAAATTGCCAACAAATGACAAAAAATCTCACCCTGCCTGTTCTCCCAACATAATTTGACTCAGTTATGCCCAGTCTGTCTCTGCAAAATGGAGAGTGTGGGGTAGAGAGAAAAGGCAAGAGGAGATGATTAAATTTCACCTACTTCAAACTAGTTGAGATTTTGTGAGCTTTTTAAAACAGATCTTTAAAATTTTCACAAGCAAAAGCCAGTTATTATACAAAATTCAACCTCTCCTGGCTTTTTCAAGCATACTGTAGATATAAACTACTTGAAATCAATTAGATAATATTTTATGCCTAACTTACTTGTTGACAATATTTAAGCAGATTATAAAACAGAATTAGCTAAGCTAAGGTGAATAAGGTGGCTGATTTGTATTGCTACATTTTTTATTAATGAAAAATCTTCTACGCATTATTGACTCATTCATACTCTTCACAAATCTCAGTTATATGAGCAGTTAGAAAAAGTGAACATGGAGTGGCTATAAGTCAGTAATTTTGGTCAGTAAGAACATTGCCACGTTTTTCCCACTAAGGACCACCCCTTTTTCCCTAAACATGATATCCTTTAGCACAAGGCATCAAGACATTTTTTCTGCAGTGGAAAAAGATCAAATTGCAATGTTTAAACATCATTAATTTTTCTCTGAACCCAAAACCTGCTATTAAGCCTAAGCTTTCTCTTTCTGAAGATCTCTTGTCAACTGCTATTTAGACTTTAGTGTCAGAAAGATAGATGACATCAGGGCATATTTTCCCTCAGGCAGATTTTCTGCTTCCATTCTGGCTCATCCACAGCGCGAACCTGAGCGACTTTAGCTCAGCTTGATTAAGCAGGTGCTTTCTATCAGCAGTTTAATATGGTGTCTTTTAATGATGGTAGAATAGCTATCATGGAGCTGTGATTAACAACCTTTGACCTTTGGCAAAAAAAATAGATACTTAAATAAATGTCCACATGAGAAATGAATTACTATAAATATACCTTTGTAAAAAGAGTATTGCCCTACCTGAATATTAGGTTTTGGTGCTAGGACACAGAAATCTAAACTGGATGGGATTTTCTTCTAGACATTTCTGGTAAGAAACATGAATTAAATAACTTCAAGCTGTTTTCTGTGTGACAGTCAAGGGAAATTCTCCAGTTAAGGACATTTAAGTATCTAAATGATTAATGTTAATATTATTCAAACATAAACTCCAAGCCCAAACAGAATCTTTTTGCAATTGTCACCAAATCATAGGAAATTAACCAATTATGCTAGGTTCAAGTATAACTTTAGTACTCTAGGTTTAACAGGATTATTTTCAAAAAATGTAAAGTACTACAGAAATTACTTAATAACAATCTTGGCACTTGATAAGAATCTGGAAAATTACTTTTGGGAGACTGTGTAGTACAATCTCATCATTCTTGAGGATTAGAAAGAGGTTTTCAAGAACACATCAATAATGTGTCTATCTTTCACTCTTATGCCATGCTTCCCAGAAATGTTAGCTGCATTGTTCATAGGAGATAACATAGTTAATAGTTTGAACAAGAAAGAAAAGCGTCCTTTGGACCAGCCATTTTTTTTACTTTGATTTAAGATTAATCTCTGCTGCTTTCAAAAATGCTGTAAGCTGAGATTTCTGAGGGAGAAAAAACTGATTGGTTTCTCTTGCTTTCTGTAATTCATTACACTTATTCGAAACATTTGAAGAATGAAAGAGTATATTATTAAGGCTATCTAAGCACTACTAGAGCTATTATATATGTTTTGCTTGTAAAAAATTAAAAAAAATTAAATATGGTAAAAATATAGAGATAGAATAGTACAGGCAATAGAGAGCAAGCCTTGAAGGCAGAAAGCCGTGGGTTCAAGTTCATACAAGCTGTATGAAAGTCACTTAACTTCCCCATGATTTAGGACTCCCGGGTTGACTGGGTTGCCCATCTTCTTACTCTTCTGGAAGAAGGCTGTCAATGACTACAGGATGAAAGATTCTCAGGGATTTGATGGGAAGGAGAAACACTTTGCTTGGCTAGAACTGAATGGTTTCCTGTTCCTAAGGTTATGGGTAGGGAGCTGCCAATCAGCTAGGAAACCAGACCTTTGTCATCCAGAATGTTCCAATTATTGAAGCTTCCAGATATAAGAGGTTCCAAATAAAGACAATAACAGAAGGAAGAAAGGGGCCACTGGATAGGAGAAAGTAGCTTAATTAGGGAACAGGTGGCCAGTTGAACACAAAAGGACAAAGCCAAAAAAATTAGAGTTTTTTTTTTTTCTCTCTACTAAAATAACTGTAGAAAGATTGCTTGTTCTTGGAAGATTTTAAAGGATTCAGTTTTGTCTCCATCTGGCCCAGGCGTTTTTGTTTAGAGGTAACTCTTTGATGACTTGTTTCTTCCTATAAGATTAGTATATTTAAATTGTTAACTTGAGGTTATGTTGACTTTGATAATTTGTAATTCTGTAGATAGTCAACTATTTCCCTTAAATTATCAAATATTTTGGAATAGAGATTTTTATAGTATTCTTATTTTTTTTACTTTTGTGTTTGTTATGACTTTTACTTTTTCACTTGTGACTTTGGTGCATTTCATTGTCTTCTCAAAATTAAATTTGCTAATGGTTTGTTGATATTAATGATGTTTTAAAATTCTTGATTTTATTTACGATTTCAATCATGGTTTCATATTCTCTTCTCTTAAGTATATAAAATTATTTTACTTTAGTTTAGTTTTCTTTATGGTATTCAAGTGTTGTCTTTCTAGCATTTTGAAACAGAATCTTGGTTCATTTATTTTCTCTCCTATTAATTTATGCATTCAGTGATACACCTCTAAAAGGACATTAGCTATATCCTATAGATTCTCATTTTAGGTAACAATGTCATTGTTGTTTGAACATTTAAAAATTTTTCTTTTTAAGTCAACCATTTTAATGGATTTTTTCACTTTTATTGTGTTGCAATCTGAGATTACATAGTATTTAACCAGAGGCATTTTTGAATTAATATAAAGTTTTCCTATGATGTAATTTGTAATATATTTTGTGAGCATCTTGTGTATATTTTAAAAGAATGTGTTTTCTATCTTTCTAACATTTTCAGAAGTTAAAGGACTTGACTAAGATCACACAAGTGGTAAATAGAACCTGGATTTGAACTTCAGTTCTCTGACTCTAAAACCAACACACCCTTTCCATTGTATTCATTGTGGAGAGTGTAGACATGGCACAAGAGTAAAATTCTCTGACAATTTCAACAGGAGTGAGGTAAGGGAGGTCAGGGATTCTTCTTGGGTATTTGGTATATAATAGATGGGCAAGGAATGCCCACATGCCCCCATTAAAAAAAAATCTATTTTTGATCAGAAGTGAATGCAGGGATTGAGGGTGGTTGTAACATCAAGGACATGAAGAATGAAGAAATACATAAGAACTCATTATCAATGAATTTAAATATTTTTTCATTTATTTCCAGAGTGCTTTATTAGTTTAAAATTATTTTGTTTAAGTTAGTGGCTATTTGCATGATATAATATTTCGTAAGCTTAAAAGATCATTCTAAACTTTTCCCTTAGGTTTTAGGAAAGGAAAAGAAAAGAATTATTAAACATATTGAACCTTTAACATTTACCTATTAAAATTTAATGTTTCTCATTTATGAGAGCACTTCAATCAGTTGGGACTGCTAACCATGCAAATCCTTTTGGCCACAATTGCATTATGAATTTTCAAGTAATAAATGACTTTCATTGGCTAGGTTTTCTTGTCCTGTTTTCTGTAAAACATTAGCAATTTTCCCAGGACTAGCTCCTTGCGATTGGAAGAATTCATTTAGTAGAGACAACTGGCTATGTTCAAATGGCACCCACCCCCTTTTTGACCCCTTTTTCTGCTCAGCATATTAGAAGCAAAAATCTGAGTATATACAAAAAAGCATTAATTGGTATATAATACTTATAGCTAGCAAAGCACTTTACATGCATTTTCTAATTTGAGCTACAGAACAACCCTCTGTGTTAGGTTCTATAGCTATTTTTCCCATTATATAGAGCCTGAAACAACAGTTCAGAGATATTAAATGTTTTTTCAAAGTCACATAGCCTGCAGGAGTTCAAAGTCAAATTTGAATCCAGATTTTCAAGTTTCCCTGACTATATACCATGCCATTCTATTTTTTAACTGTACTGCAATTTCAACCTCCTTAGGGGAAAAACTCTTTTCTTTCTTTTCATTTCTTTTCCTCTTTTGGTTAATAACTTGTCTCTTCCTCCCACAGTGTAAAAAATTTCTAGAGCATTACACATTGTCAGCTCTTTCTTCCTCCCTCCATCTTTTGTTCAGTGAGACAATTTGAGAAGGCTGTCTATAACAGTCTCCACTTCCTTTGTGCTCTCTCACTTATAAACTTTTGCAATCTGGTTTCTAACTTCACCATTCAAAACTGCTCTCTCCTAAATTACCAATGATCCCTCTCTTTTTTTTTTAAAAGACCAAAGTTTTTATTTAAGCATTAATGTTGAGGGCTACACTAGAGCTTAAGAAAAAAAGAAAAGAAAAAAGAAAACAGTTTATAATAGAGTCCTGTACAGAAGAGAGAAGAGGAAGAAAACTGATTATGAGGAAGGGAAAAAAACTCACACACATACACACAAGATGAAAGAAGGTGGGCTGGGCAGCCAGGATCAGGGCTCTTCACTAGTCACCTGCTTCATGTAGGTTTCCAGCAGGTACTTTTTAAAGGCTGTGGGGTTTGTCCAAAGTTCAGCGGCATGTGTGTTCAATGGGCTGTCAATGCTGGGTTCTCCCACCAGGCTCTGGATAGATAGCAGGATGGTCCTGACATCATACAGAGATGACCACTTGTCCTTGAGGATGTCCAAGCAGATATTGCCTTGGGTGCCCACATTAAAATGGTAACAAGGTGTGACAAATTTCACCGTCGGAGCATTGTATGGGTAGCCGCTGGGGAATTCCAGGGAGATCTTGTACCTTAGGTCTTCATACACTGTCCCAGCTGCCCCATGGATGGTCCCAACCTATTTGAAGAGATTGTCTGACTCTGGGAAGGCAGAAATTCCTTTGTCTCCAGGCATCATTAGGGGTCATCAGTTGCTGCTGTAACCTCTTGCCCACGGACCCTCGGGCTGCTCTCGTCCCAGGCTCGGCCCCCTTACGGGAGCGGCGGCGGCGGCGCTGGCGGCTTCTGGGTCACGATTCTGCGAGGCCATGGCGGACCAGAGAGAAAGAAAGAGAAAACTCCCGGGCGGCAACTGCGGGGCTCCAATGATCTCTTAATTGTAAAACAGAAAAGCCTTTTCTCAATCCTCCTTCTTTTTGACTACTCTCTACCTTTGATACTGTCAATCGCACTCTTATTCTCCTTTCTTTCTCTGAGTTTTGCGTCACTTTTCACTCCTGAATCCCCTCCTGTCTCTCTGACATTGTCTACTCTGTCCCATTTTCTGGGTCTCCATCCAGGTCATGTCTGCTCACTGTAAGTCTCTTGCCATTATCATCTTTCTACAGATCTATCTTCTAGCAGAATTCAGGTCTACTTGTTTAGTTCAACTTCTATCCTGATCTCCAGTCTCACATCTTCAGCTACCTATTAGACATCTTGAAGTGGGTGTCCCATAGACACCTTAACTTCACCATGTGCAAAAGTGAACTTATTATTGTTACCCCTAAGTTTTTACCTCTTATCCCTATTCCTTCCCAGAATGCCACCATTCTCCCTGTCACCCAGGCTTGGAATCTTGGTGTCATTCTTGACTCCTTACCCTTTCTCACTTCTACATATCCAATCACTTGGATTTCTACCTTTGGAGCACATATCATATAGGCTTCTGACACTTGGTTTAGCCCCATATAACTTCTTACTTAGAATACAGCAATAGTGTCCTGGATGCTCTCCCTGAATCAAGTGTCTTCCAACTCTAATCCATCTTCCACTAAGCTACCAAACTGATCTTTTTTAAAGTACAAATATGACCATCTCAAGCCTATTCACGTTTCCTTATTACTTCAAGAATCAAATAAAAATCTGTTTGATTTTTAAAGTCATTTATTACCTGGTCCCTAATTACCTTTCTAATCGTTTTATGCTTTGCAATTCTTTTGTCTTCTCTGTCATAAATACTGGCTTTGTACTGTTTTTCAAACAGGACACATCTTCACCTGAATGAGCGTTTTCATTGACTGTTTTCCATTCCTAGAACTTTCTCCCTTCACATACTTATTTCCTAATTTCCTTGGAGGGAAGATTTCCTTTCAAGTGTCAGCTAAAGTGGCACCTTCTTGAAAAAATCTTTGCCATTATCCCTTATTACTTTGGAGGCAAACTCCAAATTAGTCTTGTACATATTTTATTTATTCATCTGTATTTGTCTTTTCTGTATCCCGTATATATCAAATATATGTAAAAATCTTATATATAATTATATATATGTGTGTATACATACACACACATATAAATAACCTCTATATATACATATGTGCATGCACACACATGCGCGCACACACACACACACATACACACACACACACATATATATATATACCCTCATAAAAACAACCTACACACACACATACTGTTAATGTTGCATGTTGTATCCCCATTAGATTATAAATTTCTTGAGAGGAGGTTCTGTTATTTAGCTTTGTTTGTAACCTCAGAGTATAGCACAATGTCTTACTCATAGTAGTCTCTTAAATGCTAGCAGACTGACCCAATCTGTGGCTTTTGCCTTTGCATAATGATCTCAGGTGAACTTGACTTATGAGTTTGTTGGTGCCAGGAGCTCTCAGATAAGAAACTTGTCTACTGATGCAGATCTTCATGTTCTCTGTTCCTCTATAATTTTAAAGGATTTCTCAGGGCATTAAGAATTTGAGTGACTCAACCACAATTGCGGCCATTGTTTGGTTGCTGTCCTTACTTCTTGATGAAGATCAAGATGATATCACTGTATTGGGGTCAAGGTAGAATGTATCCCACTATGACTGAACAATATGAACTTGGAAGCTTCTACCACAGATCAGGTACAAATACTTGGTATGAACATTTGGAGTGGAAATGCCTCTAAATTTGTGCATCTCATATTTCTTTTGAGTTACTACAATTTTGCTTTGCTCATAGAGCACAGTGCCTTCTTTGATTCAGGCACAGTATCCTGGGTCATCTCTTGCTAGTTTCTCCTACATCATGCAATCAATTCCAAAGGTTTTTCAGGGAGACCTTGAGACTGTCCTTATATCACTTCTTTTGACTTCTGTGTAACTGCTTGCCTTGTGTGAGTTCTCCATAAGATAGTCTTTTAGACAAATGTACATTTGGCATTTGAACAACATGGCCAACTCATCAGGGATGTGCTCTCTGTGGTAAAAATTGAATGTTTGTCTGTTTACTTGTGAAAGGACCTCAGTGTCTAGTACTTTATCTTCCGAAGTGATCTTTCAAATCTTCCCAAGACGATCCAAATAGAAATAATTTAAGTTTTTCTCATGGTTTTAGTATACTGTCCAGGCTCCACACACACAGGCCAATGTGGTCAGCACAACGCTTCACTTTGGTAAGCAGTCTGATACCCCTTCTCTCTCACTTTTTCCTTTGGAGCATCCTAAACACTCAGCTAGCTCTGGAAACACATTTGTTAACCTCATCATCTAGGTGTGCATTCATGGAGAGAGTATACTGCCAATGTAAGTGAACTTATTCTCAGCATTCCACATTTCTCCATTTGTTGTAAATGATGCTTTCACATATGGATGGCAGAGAATCTGTGTTTACCTGGTGTTACTTGTTAGGCAAAAATTAGAATGAGCATCAGAGAAACCCACACATACTTTGCTGCATCTCAGCTTCAGAATTGCATTAACAGTGCAATCATCTATGAACAAAAAAAAAAAAATCACATACTAACTCTCCCTCCACTTTCGTCTTAGTTTTCAGCCATTTCAAGTTAAATAATTTACCATCAGTATTGTAGCTGACCCTGATGCTATTTTCATCCTCATTGAAAGTATCTGACAGCATGACTGAAAAATATCATGCTAAAAAATCATCACAGCAAAAACATAGCCTTGCTTTATTGCACTGGAGACTAAGAAAATAAAAGAGCATCATCCATTGTCCAGAATTCATGCAAGCATGCCATGAAATTAATGAACAATATTTATGAACTTCTCCAGGCAACCGAGTTTTGATATAATTTTCCATAAGCCTTCACAAAACTGACAGTATAAAATACCTTGGTCAGATCAACAAGCATTGTGTACAGACCTCTATTCTGCTCCTGGTATTTTTTTCTAAAGTTTTCAAACAGCAAAACACATATCAACCATTCCTTGACCGTTTCTGAAGCCATACTGACTCTTATTAGCTAGATGACCATCTTCAGGGGTGAGATCACTGACAAAGAGCTTGCCAACAGTGATTGTCACAAAAAAAATGTATTTCCCTTACTTTCACAGAGGTGGATAATGAAGGCATCCTTGAATTCCTCTGAATAACCTCCTCTTGCTATATAATTTAGAAAATTTCATTCAGCTTTTTATATGAGCAGTGGATCTCCTGTCTTATAACCCTCACTTGGGGTAGAATCAATGCCAGTCACTTTGCCACATGAGAGGAGATGGATTATATGCAAAATCTCTTCTTCAGTTGGAGATTAAGCTAGAGAGGGATTCAACATTGATTGAAGATGATCAGTTAAGAATGCTAAGGGGAGCCAAAATGACAGAGCAGAAAGATGAACCTGGAGAAACTCCCCTACATAGCCCATAAAATACCTATAAAAAATGACTGAACAAATTCTAGAGCAGGAGAAGCCATAAAAACACAGAGTGAAAGAGATTTCCAGCTCAAGACAGACTAGAAGGCCAACAGGAGAGGTCTATTGCACCCGATGCAGAGTGCAGCTCAGTGTGGGCTGCTAGGCTTGACAGGGACAGGGCCTGGAACAGGTTTCAGGGCTCCACTGGAAGCAGTGGTGCCCAGATTGCTCAATCCATAAATGCCACAGACAGCTTCAAAGGTCAGTGAGAGAACTTTTTCATCTAGGTGAGAAGGGAACATGGTCTGACCTCACCAACAGCAGTTGCTGCAGCAGCAACATCCTCTCTCCTAAACGCTCTCCTTTTTGGAGCCTCTCCTAAAAGCCCTGGGGGAATTGAACAGCTGATCTGAATCTCAGCCCTGAGTCAGGCCCTGGGGTGAGAAGGAGCACTGACCTGGATGAGGTGAAGGCTCCTGTGGAGAGGGAATTCTACACTCAGATTCTGGGTAGAGAAGTTTTTAGTTGCTCCCAGACCATTGCACAGGCTAGAGACAAGTAAACTCCTCTTCCTTGATTGTGACACCTTGGAGAACTTACAAGTCCCGAGAGTTTACCCTGCTCTTGACAAAGGACTCAAAGTCAAGTAACTGACTGAAAAAAATGCCCAAAAATGGGAAAAAATAAGACTATAGAAGGTTACTCTCTTGTGAACAAGCATTTTCTTCCATCCTTTCAGATGAGGAAGGGCAATGCATACCATCAGAGGAATTCAAGGCTTTCAAAACCTTCAAAATAAATATGTAATGGTCTCAGGCCATGGAAGAACTCAAAAAGGATTTTGAAAATCAAGTAAGAGAGGTGGATGAAAAAATTGGGAAGAGAAATGAGAGCGATGCAAGAAAATCATGAAAAGCGAGTCAACAGTTTGCTAAAGGAGACCCCCAAAAATGCTGAAGAAAATAATGCCTTTAAAAATAGGGTAAGTCAATTGACAAAAGAGATCTGAAAAGCCAATGAGGAGAAGAATGTTTTAAAAAGCACAATTAGCCAAATGGGAAAGGAGGTTCAAAAACTCACTGAAGAAAAATGTCCTTTAAAAATTAGAATGGATCAGATGGAAGCTAATGACTTTATGAGAAAATTAATTACAAAACAGAACAAAAAGAATGAAAAAAATAGAAGGTGATGTGAAATATCTCATTGGAAAAACAATTGACCTGGAAAATAGATCCAGGAGAGACAATTTTAACATTTTGGGACTACCTGAAAACCATGATTAAAAAAAGAGCCTAGACACCATCTTTCATGAAATTATCAAGGAAAACTGTCCTCATTCTAGAAGTGGAGGGCAAATTAAATTTGAAAAGAGAAACTCCTAGGAATATTGGAGCTAAATTCCAGAGCTCCCAGGTCAAGGAGATAATTATGCAACCAGCTAGAAAGAAGTAATTCAAGTATTATGAAAATACAATCAAGATTATACAAGATCTAGCACCTTCAACATTAAGGGATCAAAGGGCTTTGAATATGATATTCCAGAAGTCAGAGGATTAAACCAAAAATCACCTACTCATCAAAACTGAGCATAATACTTCAGGGGAAAAATGATCATTCAATGAAATAGAGGATTTTCAAGCATTCTTGATGAAAAGACCAGAACTGAATAGAAACTTGGCCTTTCACAGAGAAGAATCAAGAGAAGCATGAAAAGGTAAACAGGAAAGAGAAATCATAACAGACTTCCTAAAGTTGAACTATTTACATGGAAAGATAATATTTGTAACTCGAGACATTTCTCGATATTTGGGTTATTGGAGGGATTATAAACACACACGTATACATATAAATGTATGTACGTATGTGTATATATATATATACATATGTATATATACATAAATATGTGTGCATATACAGACAGAGAGTACAGGTTGAGTTGAATAAGAAGGGATGATATCTAAAAAAATAAAATTAAGGCACAAAAGAAGAATATATTGGGAGGAGAAAAGGAGAAATGAAATGAGGCAAATTATCTCTCATAAAAGAGGCAAGAAAAAGCTTTTTCAATGGAGGAGAAAAGGGAGGTGGTGAGAGGGGAAAAAGTGAAGCATACTGTATTCACATTTGGCTTAAGGAGGAAATAACATGTTCACTCAATTTGGTATGAAAATCTATTTTGCACTACAGGAAAGAAGGGGAGAAATCAGGTGGGGGATGATAGAAGGGAGGGCAAATGGGAGGAGGGAACAATTAGAAGGGAAAACATTTGGAGAAGGACAATGTCAAAAGGGAGACTAGAATAAATGGGGGGCAGGATAGGATGGAAGGAAATATAGTTAATCTTACACAACATGACTATTGTGGAAGTTTTTTGGAAAGCTACACATATTTAGCCTATATTGAATTGTTTGCCTTCTTGGATGGGGAGGCAGGATGGGAGAGTAGTTGGAACTCAAAGTTTTAGGAACTAATGTTGAGAATTGTTTTTTCATACAACTGGGAAATAAGAAATGCAGGTAATGCAGTATAGAAATCAATCTTGTTCTACAAAAAAAGAGAGAAGATGAGGATAAGGGAAGAGAGGGGTGTGATAGAAGAGAAAGCAAATAGAGTGAAAGGGTAATAAGAATGCAAGACATTATGGGTTGGAGGAAGTTAGAGATGGGAAGAAAATTTGGGTCTAAAAGTTTTATGGAAATGAATGTTGAAAACTAAAAATAAAAATCTAAAATCTAAATCTTCACAGCTTTTATGTTTTAGAGGTAGAACTTGAATCCAAGTCTTCCTGGCTCTGAGGGCAGCTCTCTTCATTATGGCATATTTCTTCATATGACAATAGCATGAGGTAACATTTCCTTGAAGCTTCTATTTTTTTATGTCTCACTGTTATTATACCTTTCATCTAAATTACTTTTTTTTCCCAATTTAGAATCATTATGTAAAATGTTTATGAATAATAATAGAAAGGTATGAGTTTAATACTGTTTTGACATGTAGTGGCAGATAAATGGTGGCAAATGACTTATTATCTCTAGGCTTCAGCTTTATCATTTAAAAAAAAAAAGCAGTGATTTGAACTATATGATCTTGTTTTAAGATCTAAGATTCAGAAGAAAAGATGACAGAGTAAAAGCAGGGACTTGCTTGAACTCTCCTCCAAAGCTCTCCAAATACTTTTTTTAAAAGGCTCTAAAATAATTCTAACCCAGCAGATCCCACAAAAAAAAAGATGGAGTAAAAAAGTTTCCAGCCCAAGTCAACTTAGAAGGTCATCAGGAAAGGTCTGTTGTACCAAGGTGAGAGTGGGGTGCAGACCATCACAGGTTGTACCAGCATAACCCAGGACCCAGAAAACTTAGAGCATGTCTTGGGGTGACTGAATCACTGGCAACAGTGGCAGTTTGTAGAACTATCACTTCATAGATGACAAAGACATCTTGGAAAGTCAACAGGAAAGTCTATCACACCTGGGTGAGAGTGGAGCACAGTCCAAACCAGACCGTGTCAGCAAAGTTCCAAAACTAGCACCAGGAAACCAGGAGTAGGACTGGAGAGTGACTGAAACAACATTGGCAACTATATCAGCTGCTTCTGAAGATTTCGGTCCCCACACAGCAAGGGGGTCAAACAACCTCTCAGAAGGACATTTGGAGGTGTTTTAGTTAGCACCAAGGAAGGACTCTGTTGCTTTGCGCAGATTCAGATCTCAATCCTAGGTGGCAGAGCTAGGGTAAGCAGAATTACTAGCCCAACAGGGATTAAGATCACAATGGAAGGAGAACCCTACCACAGTTTCAGGGCAAAAAAGACTGCTGTGGTCTTTCACAGACCATAGCACAAGCCAGAAGAGTAGCAAATATCTCTCCTTAGATCATACCACCTTGAAAGAACTGAAAAAATTACAGATCGCCAGAAGTATCTCTGAAAACACCTGAAATTAAAGCAGTGGTCCCTCCACCATGGAAGCAGAACCCTACTTTAACAAAAAGTTAAAAGTGAAGTAATAGACTGGGAAAATGAGCAAACAGGAGGGCGGTGCCAAAATGGTGGAGTAAGATCTGTTGAAACTCTCTGCCATAGGCCATAAAATACCTGTAAAAAACTATTCTAAACAAATTTTAAAGCAGCAGAAGCCAAAAAACAATAGAGTAAATGATTTCCTGTCCAAAATAGCCTGGAAGGCTAAAAGGAAAGGTCTATCACACCAGGTTTGGAGAAGAGCACAGCCCAGCCTTGGCCAGGTGGCACTGAAGGGACAGGAACAGAGCAACCCTCAGCAGGCAGAATACCTGGCAGCAGCTGGGGTTCCCAGATTGCTCAATTCATAAATGTGAAAGACAGCTTTAAATGTCAGTGAAAAAGCTCTGGGTGAGAAGGGAGCCAGCTTGGTGAGAAGGGAGCATGGTCTGTAGCCACTGCAGCAGGAGTTTCCATTTTTGGAGCCCTCCACCTAAAGATCCTGGGGGAATTGAACAGTTGATCTAATTTTCAGTCATGAATGGCAGCCCCGGGATGAGGAGGAGTCCTGACTTGGTGGAGCTGACAAACACAGTTGTGGAGAGGGAATTCTACTTGCAGATTCTGGGCAGAAAAGTTTTTGGTTGCTAACAGACCAGTGTGCAGGCCACTCTCCCTTGATTGCACAACCTTGGAGGAACTGAGAACTTACAGATTCCTAGAGCATACTCTCTTCTTGACAAAGGACTCAAAAGTCAAGTAACTGACTGGGAAAATTTTAAAAAAGGGGGAAAATCTGACTATAGAAGGCTTTTTCTTGGGGAACAGATATCTTCTTCCATTGTTTCAGATGAGGAAGAACAAAGGATACCACTGGAGGAAGATATCAAAGTCAAAGATTCTGCTTCCAAAACCTCCAAAATAAATATGCAATGGTCTCAGGCCATGGAATAGCTCAAAAGGATTTTGAAAATCAAGGAAGAGAAGTGGAGGAAAAATTGAGAAGAGAAATGAGAGCAATGCAAGATAATCATGAAAAGCGAGTCAACAGCTTGCTAAAGGAGAATCAATGAAAATGTTGAAGAAAATGACACCCACCCTTAAAAATAGATTAAATCAAACGGCAAAAGAGGTCCAAAAGTCCAATGAGGAGAAGAATGTTTTAACGAGCAGAATTAGGCAAATGGAAAAGGAGATTCAAAAGCTCACTGAAGAAAATAGTTCTTTAAAAATTAGAATGGAACAGATAGAAGACGATGACTTTATGAGAAGCCAAGAAATTATAAAACAAAACCAAAAGAACTAAAAAATAGAAGACAATGTGAAATATCTCATTGGAAAAACAACTGACCTAGAAATAGATCCAGGAGAGACAATTTAAAACTTATGGGACTACCACTAATCCATGATCTAAAAAAGAGTCTTGACACCATCTTTCACGAAATTTTCAAGAAAAATTGTCCTGATATTCCAGAGCCAGAGGGTAAAATAAATATTGAAACAATCAACCAATCACCTCCTGAAAGATATTTGAGAAGACAAAACACTTGGAATATAGTAGACAAATTCCAGAGTTCCCAGTTCAAGGAGAAAATATTGCAAGTAGCAAGAAAGAAACAATTCAAGTATTGTGGAAACACAATCAGGATAACACAAGGTCTGGCAACTTATACATTAAGAGTTCAAAGGGCTTGGAATATGAAGAATCAGTTATCCAGGAATACTGAGTATAATAATTCAGGGGGGGAAATGGTCATTCAATGAAATAGAAGATTTTTCAAGCATTCTTGATGCAAAGACAAGAGTTTAATAGAAAATTTGGCTTTCAAACACAAGAATCAAGAGAAACATGAAAAGGTAAACAGGAAAGAGAAATTCTAAGAGACTTATTAAAGTTGAATTATTTACATTCCTACATTGAAAGATCATATTGGTAATTCTTGAAACTTTTCTCAGTATTTGGATAGTTGGAGGGATCATACACACACACACACACACACACACACACACATATGAATAGACAGAGGGCACAGGGTGAGTTGAATAAGAAAGTATGATATCTAAAAAAATAAAATTAAGGGGTGAGAGAGGATTATATTGAAAGAAGAAAGGGAGAAGTGAAATGGAGCAAATTATCTCTCATAAGAAAGGCAAGAAAAAGCTTTTTCAATGGAGGGGAAAAGGGGATAGGGGAAAGGGAAAAAATGAAGCTTACTCTCATCACATTTGGCTAAAGGAAGGAATAACATTCTCACTCAATTTAATATGAAAATCTGTCTTACACTACAGGAAAGTAGTGGAGAAGGTGATAAGTGGGGAAAGGGGGATAATGGAAAGTAGGGTTAATGGAAGGAAGTAGTAAATAGAAATAAAAACTTTAGAGGAGGCACAAGGTCAAAAGAAAGAATGGAATAAATGGGGGGGCAGAATAGGATGAAGGGAAATATAGTTAGTCTTACACAACATGACTATGTAGGAAGTCTTTTGCAAAACTACACAAATATAGCCTATATTGAATGGCTTGCCTTCTCAGTGGGGATAGGTGGGGAAGGAGGAAGGGAGATAAGTTGGAACTCAAAGTTTTAGGAACAAATGTTGATAATTGTTTTTGCATGCAAAATGTAAATTAAGAAATACAGGGAATGGAATATAGAAATATATCTTGCCCTAAAAGAGAGAAGATGGGTGTAGGGGAAGGGAGAGGTATGATAGAAGGGAGGGCAGATTGGGGGAAAGGGTTAATCAGAATGCACAGTGTTTTAGTATGGGGAAAGGAAGAGAAGGGGAGAAAATTTGGTAATAAAAATGTTGTGGAAATAAATGTTCAGAACTAAAAATAAATAAATAAATATTAAATAAATAACTAAAAGAAAAAAATGAGCAAACAGTTGGAAAAAAACCTCTGACTATAGAAAGTTACAAAGGCAACAAGGAAGATCAAAACACACACTCAGAAGAAATCAAACAAGTTAAAGCCTCTGAAGCCAAATTGTCCATGAAAAACATGATTTGGTCTCATATCATGGAAGAGCTCAAAAAGGAGCTTGGAATCAAGTAAGAGATGTAGAGGGAAAAATTGGAAAGAGAAATTAGAGTGTAGCAAATAAATCATGAAAAGAGAGTCAAAAACTTGGTAAAAGAGACACAAAAAATAAGAAGAAAATAACACCTTAACAAACAGAATAGGCCAAATTGTAAAAGAGATCCAAGAAGTCAATAAGGAGGAGAATGTCCTAAAAAGCAGAGTTGGACAAACTGAAAAAGTGGTCCAAAAGCTCACTGATGAAAATAATTCCTTAAAAATTAGAATGGAGCAAATTGAGGGTTATGACTTTATGAGAAATCAAGAAACAATAAAACAAAAACAAAATAACGAAAATGAAATAGAAGACAATGTGAAATACGGCTTTGAGAAAACAACTGACTTAGTAGATCTAGGAGAGATAGTTTAAAAATTATTGGAGTATCTGAAACTCATGATCAAAAAAAAAAAAAGAACCTATATATCATCTTTAAATATATTATCAAAGAAAACTCCCCTTATATTCTAAAAACAGAGGGTAAAATACAAATTGAAAGAATGTACTTACCACCGCCTGAAAGAGATCTCAAAATGATAACTCCTAGGAATATTATAATGAAATTCCAGAATCCCCAAGTGAAGGAGAAAATATTTCATGAAGCTAGAAAGAAACAATTCAACTTTGTTGAGCTCCAGTCATGCCTCATTTGTCAAATATATAGAAAAATGAACGAAATTATACAAGTAAAAGCCATTCCCCAATTGATAAATGATCAAAAGATATGATCACTTTTCAGATGAAGTAACCAAAGCTATTGATAATCATATTAAAAAGTTCTCTAACTCCATATCAATGAACAAATGCAAATTAAAACAATTTTGAAGTACTGCCTCATACCTATTAGATTGTCTAATAGGTCAGAAAAGGTAAATGGCAAATGTTGGTGGGGATGTGGAAAAAATGAGACATTAATGCTCTCTTGTTAGAATTGTGTACAGATTCAACCATTCTATAGAAGAATTTGGAACTATGCCAAAAGGGCTATAAAACCATGTATACCCTTTGACCTAGCAATACCACTAGTAGGTCTGTATCTCAAAAGCAATTTAAAAAAACACAAAGAAAATGGTACTATATGTATCAAAATATTTGCAGCATTTCATTTCTGGTGAAAAGAATTGGAAATTGAGTGCAGAGCCAAGATGGTGGAATAACAGCATGGACTTCCTAGAGCATTCTTACCAAGCCCAATCAAATACCTATAAAAAATGGCTCTAAATAAATTCTGGAGTTATAGAACTCAAAGAATGATGGAATGAAGCAAATCTCCAGTCCAAAATATATTGGAAGGTCACCAGAAAGTGTCTATCATACCACACTGGGAGCAGAGCGCAGCCCATCATGGGCCTTGGTAGCAAAGACAGGGTCTGAGTAGGCCTTGGGGAGACTGACTCTCTCACACCTGTTGTGGTTTCCAGACTTCACGATCTTAAAACACTGGGAATAAATTGGAAAGTCAGTGGGAAAATCCTGTGGGACCAGTGTGGAAGAGAGGAGCTCTTCCTTCCAGCTCCAGAGTGGCAGAGGGGCAAAGGATGGAGGAACCCATGGCAGCAATTGCAGCAGCAGGGGTAACTAGAGCCACTGATTATGGAGCTCTGGTCCCACAGGTTGTGGGGGGAATTGAGCAGCTGACAGTACACTCTCCTACCCTCAACTAGAAGCAGAGAACTGTCTTGAAAAAGAGCTCAGAAGTCAAATAAATGGCTGGGAGCATGATCAACAACCTGAAAAAGAATCAAACTATAGAATCTTACTTTGGTGACAAGGAAAACCAAAACATGCAAACAGAAGAAAACAAAGTCATCAAAAAAAATATGAAATGACCTGAGGCCATGGAAGAGCTCAAAAAGGATTTTGAAAATCAAGTAAGGGGAGTAGAACAAAAATTGGGAAGAGAAATGAGAGTGATGCAAGAAAATCATGAAAAATGAGTCAACTTCTTGTTAAAGGGGACCCAAAAATGCTAAAGAAAATAAGACTTTAAAAAATAGACTAACCCAAATGGCAAAAGAGTTCCAAAAATCCAGTGAGGAGAAGAGTGCCCTAAAAAGCAAAATTGGCCAGATAGAAAAAGATATCCAAAAGCTCACTGAAGAAAATAATTCCTTAAAGATTAGAATGGAGCAGATGGAAGCTAATGATTTTATGAAAAATCAAGAAATTGTAAAATAAAAGCAAAGGAATGTAAAAATAGCAGACAATGAGAAATATCTCATTGGAAAAACAACTGACCTGGAAAATAGATCCAGGAGACACAACTTAAAAATTATGGGACTGGTAAGCCATGATAAAAAAAGAGCCTTGGCATCATCATTCATGAAATTATCAAGGAAAACTGCCTTGATATTCTAAAATTAGAGGGCAAAAATAAATATTGAAACAATCCACCAATCACCAGCACCTAAATGAGATCTGAAAAGAAAAGCTCCTAGGAATATTGTAATCAAATTCCAGAGTTCCCAGGTCAAGGAATAAATATTACAAGCAGCAAGAAAGAAACAATTTGAGTATTGTGGAAATACAATCAAGAAACACAAGATCTAGCAGCTTCTACATTAAAGGATCATAGGGCTTGAAATATGATAGTCCAGAAGTCAAAGGAATTAGGATTAAAACCAAGAATCAGCTACCCAACAAAATCGAGTATAGTACTTCAAGGGGGGAAATGCTCATTCAATGAAATAGAGGACTTTCAAGCATTCTTGATGAAAAGATCAGAGCTGAATAGAAAATTTGACTTTCATACATAAGAATTAAGAGAAGCAAGAAAAGATATACAGGAAAGAGAAATCCTAAGAGACTTACTAAAGTTGAACTCTTTGCATTCCTACATGGAAAGATAATATTTATAACTCTTGGAACTTTTCTCAGTATTTGGGTAATTGGAGGGATTGTATACATATAGATAGAGGACACAGGGTGAGTTGAATAGGAAGGGATAATATTTACAAAAATAAAACTAAGGAGTGAAAGAGGAATATATGGGGAGTAGAAAGGGAATGGGTCAAATTATCTCTCACAAAATAGAGAAGAAAAAGCTTTTTCAATGGAGGGGAAAAGTGGGGATGTAAGAGGAAAAACATGAAGGTTACTCTCATCACATTTGATTTTAGGAGGGAATAACATGCACACTCAATTTGTTATGAAAATCTATATTATACTACAGGAAAACAGGGGAGAAGGGGATAAGTGGTGTGTGTGTGTGTGTGTGTGTGTGTGTGTGTGTGTGTATGTGTGTGTGTGGATGATAGAAAGGAGGACAAATGGGAGAAGGGAGTAATTAGAAGTAAACACTTTTGGGAGGGACAAGGTCAAAAGAGATATTAGAATAAATGGGGAGCAGGATAGGATGGAAGGAAATATAGTTAGTCTTTAGCAGCATTACTTTTATGAAAGTCTTTTGCAGCTACACATGTGTAACCTATATTGAATTGCTTGTCTTCTTAGTGGGGATGGGTGGGGAGGGAGAAAGGGAGAGAAGTTGGAACTCAAAGTTCTAAAAACAAATGTTAAAAATTGTTTTTACATGCAACTTGGAAATAAGAAATACAGGTAATGGGGTATAGAAATCTATCTTCAAGAAAGTGGAGGATATGGAGAAAAAGGAGGGGAGTGAATGAAGAGGGGGGCAGATTGGGGGAAGGAGCAATTAGAATTCACAGTGTCTTGGAGTGGGGAATTTCAAAGGTGGGGAGAATATTTGAAACTCAATTTCTTATGGAAATGAAGTTGAAAACTAAAAATAAATAAGTTAAAAAAACATAGAATTAGCAATTGAAAGTTTTCTTTCAATTAGGGAATGTGCTGAATTAGTTGTGATATGTAGTTATGATGAAATACTATTGTACTATAAAAATGATGAGTAGCATATTGTAACAGAAAGCACCTGGATAGATGGGGTTGGGGGGGGGCTGCTATCACATGTTCATTAATCTACAGTTTTACAAAGAAAAGTCAACTTTTGAAGGGCCAACAATCACTTTAATCAAGCACATATACCATTCACTTAGTTCAGGGGTAAAAACACCCTGAACTTCAGAGAAAATACAGAGAAATACAGGTCAACAGAGAATGCTTCCAAGTGCCTTACATAAACAACACTTACATCATAGATCAACAGACAGATCAACTGTCTGGCCAATACATATATTCTTCCCAGAGAGAGAAGCACCAACATTTGTGTTTTCAAAGTTGGGGGTTTAATTATAATTGTAATTATTAAAATTAATATACATAAAATTACAATATAAACCATGACCCAAGCCCCTCTCTCTACCATGACACCAGAGCTTAAACGATTAGGAACAATCTTTCTGGGCTTTTTTTGTTGACTCTATGCCCAAAGCCAGAGTTTTTTCTTGGAAATTTCCAACTAAACTTGTGTTCAATTTTCCAGACATGTAGGCAATTCAGTTCCCAGGTGCTAGTTATTTGATAGAGGACAGTCTTTCTTTCACCTCACAGGTATACAAAATATAAGGTATTCACAGGACTCTATTCCTAGCTACAGAAAACATATAGAGCCTTCACAGTCATATGTGTGTGTGTATGTATGTATGTATATATATATATATGTGTGTGTGTGTGTGTGTGTGTATCTATATATATATTTAATGTTTTATTTTCCCCTATCATGTATAAAAACGATTTTCAATATTCATTTTGAAGATTGAGTTCTTCTCTGTATCCTTCCCTGATTGAGAAAGTAAGCAATTTAATATAGATTTATACATGTGTAATCATGAAAAACTTATTTCCATATTAGTCATGTAATAAAAGAAAACATAGAACAAAATAAAAAGGTAAGAAAAATAAAATAAAAAAAATTCAATCTTGTATTCAGATTTTTCTCTGAGGTTGAATAGCATTTTTTCTTCTTAAGTTTTTCAGTTGTCTTGAATTGTTATTATGTTAAGAATGGTTACCTCATTCACAGTTGATCATCTTGCAATATTGCTTTTACTGAGCATACTGTTCTCTTGTTTCTACTAATTTCACTGTGCATCATTTCTTATCAGTCTTTCAAAGTTTTACGGAGATCATCTAGCTCATAATTTCTTATGCCACAATAATATTCTGTCACCATCATATACCACAACTTGTGCAGCCACTTACCACTTGATATACATACCTCAATTTCAAAATTTTTGCCACCAGAAAACTCCTGGTAAAAATGTTTATTTTTGTTGTTTTTGTTGTTTTTGTTTTTGTTTTTTACCAATGGGTTCTTTTCCTGTTTTAAAAATCTATTTGGAGAAACAAACTTAATAATGATATTGCTAGGTCAGATGGTCTACCTGATTTTATAGATTTCTAGGCATAGTTCCAAACTGCTCTTCAGAATGGTTGAATCAGTGCACTAATCCAACAATGTGCATTAGTGTCTCAATTTTCCCACATCCCATTTAATACTTGTCATTTTCCTTTACAGTCCTATAAAAAAATCTAATGTGTGAGGTAGAATTATTTTAATTTGCATTTCTCCAGTCAATAATGATTTCTTTTGTATTCATTATATTTGAATTTACTTTAAACTTAAATCCAAAATAAGAAAAAAAAAACTGTCCTGTTGTACACAGAACATAAGAGTCAGCATAAAGCAATAAATTTCTATTTCAAGAAGATATATATATATATGTATATGTATATATACATATATATATATATAATACACATAATTTTCAGAACTTTCCATCTTTTCTTCATTTCTTTATGTTTTCTTTTGTCCTCTGCTGAGCAATTTTTAATTTATTTTAACCCACATTCCCAGCAAGTAGGAAATACACACACACACACACACACACACACACACACACACATATGGGGCTGTAAGAACTCCTATGTTTATTTCCACTTCTCAGGTGGATAGCACCTTCCTTATAAGTTTGTCTTTCCATATTTTTTTCTAAATCTGGCATCTTATCATATCTTATATCCTAACAATATTCCAGCCCAATCATATTCTACCTGGGAGATTGTCTATGAGAGTCCTCCCTCACCAATTTTTGTGCATTCCCTCTATTCCTGGCTACCTAGGTTTTATTTATACAGGAAAATTTTAATTTAAAATAATCAGAATTATCCATTTTACCCCTCAACACTGCTCTCACCTTATAATATGATTTAAGATCTCATGCTACTAAATCTAGTTCCTTTAAGTGCCCCCTCCCAGATTCTTTGATATTCCTCATCCTCTACTCTTCCAAATGAACCCTGTTATTATTTTTTCATGACTTAGTAAGATTTTTTTTGTTAGTAGTTTAATTGAGATGGTATTACATAAATAGATTAATTAGGTAAAACTGCTATTTTTAAAATTATATTAGCTTTGCCTACCCATGTACCATAAATTTTATATCATAAATACTAAAAATTACATAACTAGATATAACTTTGTATGAACTTTGTGTTTTGTGTTTACATTCATAGAGTTCCTATGTCTGTTTTGTCAGGTATGCTCTCATATTTTTATACTCCCTAGTTATTTTGTATGGTCTACAACTACTGATTAATATGCCAGACACATAGTATAGTCTAAATATTTTTTTCTTTTGATTAAATCTTATTTTAGCTTTAACTTTGTCTGAGATCATGATTACTATCCCGGCTTTTTCCTACTCCTTACTTTTATTTTATATTTCTGTGTATCTTTCATTTTTATAGCATGTCCTAAAAGTAACATACTGTTGAATTCAAATTTTTAATCTGCTTTTAGTTTACATCTTAGAGGTAAATTCATCCTATTCACATTCTAAGCTGTACACATACACACATGCACTCTCACACACATACACAGATATATGTATATATATGCATATACTTATATATTTGTTTTAAATTATATTATATAATTACTTGTATATTATCCTCTTTCATATTTTCCTTACTATGATCTTCATTCCTCTGCTGTACTTCAACTCACTACCATGTCCTCCTAGTAACATTTCTCTAGTCAGAATTTGGGGATTTTTTTGCTCATTTTTCTAGAAGTTTTCTTGACTTTTAATTCTTTGTTAAAATGGGCTCTGCTTCAGAAGTGAAGGGGGCACTGTTCCAAGCTTCAGGGGTTTTGTGCAGCTGTATTCAGAGATACTTCTAGAACCCTGTAGGTTTTCAGTTCTTCCAAGGTGGTATGACCTAAGGAGAGGTATGTTTACTACTCTCCTGGCCTATGTATTGGTTTGTGAGTGACCACAAAAACTACTTTTCATCCTGGAATTGTGATGAAGGTCCTCTTCAGTCATAAACTCTGGTATGTTAATGCTCCTGCTTGTCCTGGGACTACCACCCTGGACTGTGACCTTGATAAAAGTAAGGGCAAAGCAACAGAGTCCGATATCAGTCCTAGCAAAGAGACCTTTGTAATCTCTGATGATGAGTTGTTCAACCTACTTCCATCTGTGGGCTGACAGCTCTGAAAGCAGCTGCTACTGCTTCAGCTGCTGATTCAGCAACTCCAAAGGCCTGCTCCTGCTTTACTAGAGCTGAGGCTGTGCTGCTGAGTGGTGGTCCACTCTCACCCAAGTGTAACAGACTTTTCCTGCTAATCTTTATGTTTTCTTTGGCATCTGTGGACTGAGAGGTCTGGGAACTAGCACTGCTGCCACTGAGTCAGTTGCCCCAAGGCCTGCTCTTGGTTTGCTTGGGCCTGGTCTGGACTCTCACCATGGTGCAACGGCCTTTTACTGATGACTTTCTAACTTGTCTTGGGCTGGAAAATTGTTTCACTCTGCCTTTTTGTTGATTCTGCCACTGGGGGAGAGGTCAGGCAAGTCTCTACCTTTACCCTGACATCTTGACTCTTCTTCACTATTAAAATAAAATTACTGGATTTTTCATTAAATGAAAAGCTTCAATTATTTTAGACTTCATCTTTTCCTCCTAAGATTTTAGTACCCTCCCAATTCCATCTCTTATTTTCTCTAACCTACATTAAGGGATAATGTTTTGTCTTGCTTTGGTTTTCATGGAATTTAGATTGCCATTGACAAAAAGCAGCATGAATCATTTCCCAAAGATAGGTCAGGTAGTTTAGTTTCTGCTATGATATGCTATTGAAACATGATGAAAATATTCCTCTCTCCCTTTCATGACCACCCATGGTTTGCCCACGTTAGTTATCAGCACTATTTGCTTTGAATCAGTCCATCAGTCTCTCTGCTCCCAAAGCCTCCTCCTGATTTGCTATGTCCTGGTCTGTGTTGGCCTGGTTTGCACTAGATGGTACTTCATTGTCACCCAAGTGTGACAGACCTTTCCTGTCAACATCTAAGTTGTCTTTCCTGGAAAATTGTTTCTCCCTGCCCTTTGTGTATTCTGCCACTCTATAATTTTCTTTAGGGCATTATTTAAAAGTGTTTGGAGGGGTTTGGGGGAGAACTCAGGTGAGTCCCTGCCTTTTCTTCACCATCTTGGCTCTTCCTCCAAAACTTCCCTTTGAAAGATTTGAGATTGTTGACAAACCAATATGCTAACATTCTGATAGAATCCCACAGAGTCATACATAGCCCTTCCCAGCCTCATAAGGCCACCTTATAAGAATTTCTACCACAATCCCAAAAACATTTGGGAGTTACTTGACAAGAAACAAACAATTTAATCTGCCTATTGAATCTGCACTGGATACCTCATGACAACAGGTGTAGGAAAGTTGGTATGAGTTTTTATTCCCTTATCTTGTGACTTTAGTCCTTTACTGATCCCTGGTAATAACAGAGAAACTTCTTTCTTCAAAAGAATGTAAACTTCTCTTTCTAAGAGGCCAGTTGTCCAAATTCTTGAGCTTGAATAAACTCTCATGAGAATTACTTGCAGATGTTGCTATAAAAGAAATAAAATTTATCCGCTAGAAGACTGGTTTCTGAGATTATATCAATAAGAACAGAAATATTCTCTTCTAGCAAAGAGGAGAAGTTACAGATCAAAAACACTGCCCACAAACTCCTCTCTTAAATCTACTCTCTGCTTCTTTCAAGTACATTTTAAGGAATTCTTAATACATCACCAATTGACCTACTATTTCTGAGCCTAGAAAAGTCCATTTGCAGGCAGCTAGGTTAATAGAGTGAATACAAAGTTGAGCTTAGGGTCAGGATGATCCGAGTCCAAATCAGACCACAAACACTAGCTGTATGATCCTGGGAAAGTCACCTAACCAATATCTTCCTCAGTTTCTTAAATTGTAAATTATACATCTATACAGTCAAAAGTTTTGTATAGTCAGTAAAGCAGAAGCATTTTATTTTTCTGGAATTCCCTTGTTTTTTGTATAATCCAGTGAATGTTATCAACTTGGTCTCTAGTTCCATTGCCTTTTGAAAACCACCCTACTAATCTGGTAATTCTTGGTTTACCTTTTACTAAAATCTAGCTCACAGAATCTTAAGCATAACCTCACTGGCATGTGAATGCCAAGGAATGTTCAAAATACAGAACAATTGCACTAGTTTAAATGCCAGTTAGGTTGTTCTTAAGATCCTGCAAGCTATAGTTCAGCAATACACGAACTGAGAATTAAGAGAACTAGAGACAAAATTGCCAACATTTGTTGCATTATGAAAAAAGCAAAGGAGGTCCTGTAAAACAACTACTTCTTCATTGTCTAGACTAAAGCTTTGACTCTGTGGATCACAACAAAATGTGGAAAGTTCTTATCTAGATGGAAGTACGAGATCATTTTGCTTGTCACCTGGGTAACCTGTATGTGGTCCAAGAAGCAACTGTTAGAACCAAACATGGAACAACTGATTGATTTAAGATTGGAAAAGGAATATGATAAGACTGAAGATTGTCATATATTTATTTTACTTACATACAGAGGATATCACACAAAATAGCAGGATGGATCAATCAAAAGCCAAAAGTAAGTTTGCCAGGAGAAACATCAACAATCTCAAATATGTAGATGATACCACTCTAATGGCAGAAAGTGAAGCAGAATTAAGAAGACCCTCGCTGGGGGTGAAAGAGGAGAGTGTAAAGCTGTCTTGAAGCTCAAAAGCCAAAAAAAACCCTAAATTCTTGGAAACTGGTCCTATCACTTCTGGACAAATGAAGGGAGAAGAAATTGAAGCAGGGTCATATTTTATATTCTCGAGCTCAAAG
This sequence comes from Notamacropus eugenii, assembly GCF_028372415.1. Taxonomy (NCBI): domain Eukaryota; kingdom Metazoa; phylum Chordata; class Mammalia; order Diprotodontia; family Macropodidae; genus Notamacropus; species Notamacropus eugenii. The sequence goes on along the minus strand of NC_092877.1, from coordinate 86,823,181 downwards.
ATTGCTGCAGATTGTGACTGCAGGCATGAAATTAAAAGATACAATTTTGACAAATCTGGAAAACACACTGAAAAGTAGAAATGTTGCCTTGCTGAAAAAGGTCTATGTAGTCAAAACAAAGATTTTTCTAGTAGTAACGATGGCAATGCGAGTTGCACTGCAAGGAAAGCTGAGTGCCACAGAAATGATGCTTTTGAATTGTGGTGCTGAAGAAGACTTTTGAGAATTCTTTTGAATAGCAAGGAAATCAAAACAGTAAATAGTTAAAGAAATTAATTTAGCTTATTCATTGGAAGGTCAAATATTGAAACCGAAGCTTAAATACTTTGTCCACAGAATGAGAAGATAGAACTTGGTAGAAAAGACCCCAATGCTGGGAAAGATTAAAGGCAAAAGGAATAAGGGATGGAAAAGGATGAGATGGCTAGATAGTGTCAGAAACAACAAGCATGAACTTGGACAGACTTTGACAGATAGTGAAAGACAAAAGGATGTGGCATGTTGTTGTTCATGGGCTCACAAAGAGGCAGGCATGAATGAATGACTAACCGATGACAACAGCATTTGAGTATTATAATAGTACTGACGACACAGGATTGTTGTGAGGATCAATGAAATAATACTTAAAAAGGATTTGTCACAGTGCCTGGCACATAGTAGGTGCTTAATGTTTATTCATTTCTTGCTTTCTTTTCTTGAGCTGAATGGGTGTGCTGAAACTGTATCTTGTTATGGTCCCCCCAAACCAAAGTACCCGTTAATATAGTATTTAGGTATATAAGTAAAGTAACAATAAATAGTAAATAAGACCTAAGTTTGTAAAAAGGAACATTAAAGCCACTTGCCTAAACTGCCTCCTAAATTAATTAAGACTGGCAAGACCCAATAAATGACCCTCTGTCTGAAGAGCTGTAGATAAGCTCCAGACATGCACAGTAAAATCAGACAAATGCTATTCTAATCAGCACTCACTAAGACGCCATTGGTAACTTTGGGATGACATTGGTATGCTAATGAGTAAATCCTAAGGCGTTAAGAATAACTGCTAGGTTATGTACCTCCACTAGAAACCCACAGTAATGGTATCCCAAAACCTTCCCCTTAGGTGCTCTTCCAAATGTTGTTGCACCATGTTGACTAAATGTTCCCAACTCTGATCCAAAGTTAAGCGAATGACTCTTATGTGCCCTTTTCCCTCCCCCCAGATCTCTTCTCTGAGCTGACTCCCACCTGCCCCCTTCTCATGTCCTCTGCCACTGTACTCTTTCTGTGACATATTAAAGTGTGTTTGATAACGTTACTCTCCTACTTGCTGCCAGTGTGATTTTCCTCTACATGTTTGTCCTGACTCAAACGAGGAGCATTTTGTGGTGCACTCCCTCAACGAATAAACTGAGTACTTGGTCTGGGACTTAATTTGCCCACAGCCACACTTCCCAGTGTGCAAGCATGGTTACTGTGAACCCACTGGTATGAAGCAAGGGCAGATGAAGGAACTCTACCCCCTCTTTTATCTCTAAGCACCTTCCCTGGCACACATTTGCTTCTCTTGTGTGCTTCCTTAGGAACTTTTAATAATCTATCATCGTCCAGAATGCTTCCAGTCTAGAAGTGAAATAGTCAAGTATTACATCATGAGGCTCTGGTTTATGTTCAGAAAGAAGAAGAAAGTGGAAAGTTGGCTAGGGATTTTAGAGTTCAGAAATTCCCTTCTCAGACCTTCTGAATGACTAGTGCTCCATTCAAAAGGCAACCTTGAACAAGCCTTGAAACAAAGGTAAGAGATAGGAATCCTCTTTGCACATTTTATAGTATGGAAATGAATCATAAGGGTGAAAAAGGAGAAGTGAGTCTGAAAGTAGACTGTCTGCTATTTATTATAGACTACTGCAGAGTTTCTGGCTCTCTAACAAGATTGTCCTAAGAGTCTCAGCCAAAGAGATTATCTTCTTGGCAGCCATATTCGCTGAAACCCATCTCCTAAGAGCAGGGAAGGAAATATAAGGGAATAAACATTTATATACTGTCCATTATGTGCTAGACAATGTAGTAAGTATTTTTATCATTATAAATATATCATTCTCACAGTGATCTTACAAGAAAGGTTCTATCGTTATTCTTATTGTACAGTTGAGGAAACTGAGGCATACAATGATTAAGAGACTAACAAGTGGGCAACAATCTTTATAAAGTTGTCCCAGTCACTGAAACCAATTCAGGAGTTGACTGTTTTCTTAACAAAGTGCCAGTATATGTGTTCTATCATCTATCCAGATTTGATTATCACTTGTTTTACAAAGAGGCCTACTGCCAAGGAAGCTCATCAAAAGAATTCATCAAAAGAATATCTTGATCTTTTCTGTTCCATGAAATAACTACATGCATGCACATTCACAAAACACACACACATGCACACAAACACACAAATAAAACAACCACATAATATAATGGAAAGGGTAGTAGATTTAGGAATCAGAGAACTAACTTTGAATCCAAAATTTGACACTTAAAATTCCATGACCAAAGAAACTAATCAGTTTCTGCTGGGCAATTTTCCTTTAGCCTGGAGATAGAGTGAGTCACTAGACTCCTTATTGTTCAATTACTTCTGTATGTCTTGAACCACGATTGGTCAGAGCCTTGGTATAAGACAGAACATTGTTTGCTATGCATGCAACACTTGAAAGAAATGATAGAAAATAAGTGTTTGTCAGTTCTTTCATAACAACAATGAAATTGAATCAGTGTCTGACAAAAACATACATAGTCTAAGCTTAGGCAGTTGATTCAGTCAAGTGTTTTTTGAAGACCAGACAAAGTTTCTTGTCCATTAGAGTTAAAAAGTATTTTTAAACTGACAGTAAATGAGCTGATCTGAATTACTTGGTGGAAGTATTCATCATTTATTTCCCTTATAGCTATTTCCATTTCAGTCCCTATAGTTATTAAACTTCTATGAAAGCTTTGAGTCATTGATCTGTCAAGCATTTAGGGCCCAAGGCATCTTCCTATTTCCCTAGTAGAAACAGTTAGCTTAGGCCTAATCTAAAATTGTAATTTACTTTCTCACTTACAAAATAGACTTTGACTTGTAAACCGATTGATATTTGGACAACACACAGGAAAATGCAACATCCTATCATCTTGTTGAAAAAGTTTTAAGTATGCTGAAGTGCCTGTACATGATCAAGTTATTATTTAAAAAAAAAAAAAAACAAATCTGGTTCTCAGAAAATAAGTCAAATGACATTCTGCATGTAATTAAAATATTCTAATATAATCATTTGCTCCAGAAATTGTGCCTCATGTTATATCCAATTTGAAATTAATGTTGATGATCAGTAAATGTTTAGCTTTCTTTCTTCAACCTGTCACATAAGTAAAAATTAAAAAGAACAAAAAAAGAATGCTCGATGTGATAAGAAAAAAGTGAAGCTTGAAAAAAGTGACAAAATTTCTCAGTTATCAGAGAATGAAATATTCCAGAGGAAGAGAAAGTTACCACTTACTAGTAAGTCACAACCTCCCATAGCTTCACTCTCACTTTTCTAGTACACAGAACACTTGGCATAGAATAATAGCTAGCATTTACATAATATTTTAAGGTTTATAAAATAGTATGCATGCATATATATGTATATATATATATGTATACACACATATGTGTACATACCTATATGTTTATATACAGAGAGAGAATGTACGTATATAAATATACATGCATATATACGCATTACACACATGCACGTACACATACACACACACACACACACACACACACACTAAACCCATAAAATAGGACATAATGACTGAAACTGGTTCAAGTTGATAACTTTACCCTTTACCCTAGAAGAATTTGAATCCCATTTGTCCATAGACTTTAGAAAATCCCACTTTGAACTCTCCTTGAATCTTCCTACTTAATCTGACTTTTCATGCCTACATCTGTTCCCCTTAACCTAGCCTAGCCCTCTGATGTCTGTTGCCTCTGGATTGCCTCCAACTGTCTCCCACTCTTAATTCTATCAAAATCCCATTCTCTTGGTTCCTGAAGTCTGACCTCTAGTTACCAAGTCCCAAAAAGACCCTCTTTAGAGTCCTCCTCAAGACCTTTCCTGAACCCCTCTTCTAGTCATCCAGACTACTTGGCCAACCCTAGATCCTTACCACAGTTTTCTGTATATAGGATCCATCTTGCCTCCATGAAAGTGCTCAGATTCAATCAGGCCCACTGCCATTAACATAAAATACTGAGATTCCTTAAGAGTCAACCCAATATGGCAGATCTTTAATAAACTTTGTTTTTCTTTGACTAAAAGAAGACTTGGATTGAATTCATTGGGGCAGGACCCAACATGTTGCTATTAGGGGATCTGGAGCACCTCTAAACCTCAGCAAGAAGAAAACTGACATTGCTACTAAGAGTTGAAATGAGTTTCCTTGGGTCACACAGGAATAAACATCTGAGCAGGAGCTGAACTCAGATTTTCCTGACAGTAAGTCCAATAGTCTCTCCATTGTATCACCTAGTTGTCTCTAAGAAGAAACTGGAGACTGAGATTCAAAACCCAATGTTACCACTTACTAGTAAGTCTCAACCTCCCTGAGCTTCACTCTCATAGGCTCATAGGATTGTACCTTTATATCTGGAACAACCTTCCATAGAAGTAATCTAGTCTAATGGCTCATTTTAGAGATGATGAGCTGAGGCCCAAAAAGATTAAGTGGCATGTCAAAGGTCATATATGTAGTAAATGGTAGTGTTAAAATGTGAACCCAGATCACATGACTCCAGATCAAATGTCCTGTTCTCTATACTTGTTTTTCAAGAAGCAACAAGGAATGGAAAAACAGGTTGTAGGTTCAGAATAGCCTACTTTAATTCTTTCGCAAGTTCTTTAAGTAACTGTGTAAGTAACATAACCTTGGGCCAGTGGTCTAACCTCTTTGGGCCTCTTGGGCCTTTTGCAAAATGAGGAACTAGACTGCAAAATAAATCTTTATCTCCTGTAAAGAAAAGACTTTGTAAAGACAGTCAAACATGTTATCACTCCTATACAGCAAGGGGGTGTGTATGATTTAATTAAAAGCATTAATAATAAATGTTCTATTAACATACATTGGAATAGACACACAGGACTCTACATGCAGCCTCTTTGTGATGCAGCTAAGTCTCAGATGAATAACAGCCTCTCACATGGTCTATAAACTAGTGCCAACTACTGATCTCCAAAAAGGTCTTTCTTGAAGCCTGCTTCCTCAAGTCTTCATCGTTCCTTTCCTCCAGTATGCCAGAAATCCCAAATGATTTGTCGATAGGCAACATCTGCTTGCCAGGAATCATTTGTCCAAGTCTACTTGCTCTGGTTGCTAATGTTCTCATTCTCTTGAAATGACTTTATTATTATTGCATTTGTACTTTTTATTCAGTTATTGGTGGACATGCTATATCTCTTCCCAAGAATGAGTCTCTTTGAGAGAAGAGTTTATGTTCTATCCAACACTGCATCCATAGCACTGAGAACATGGCCTGGCACATGTTACAAATGGCATAACATGTTAGGAAATTAATAAATGTTTGCTGAATTGAATTGAGAGACAGTAGGGCATATCAGTTAGGAAACTCAACTTAGAGTCAAACAGACATCGGTTCAAACTGACTCAGAAAATTACTATGTGACACTGACATAAGTCATAATGTCTCTGTGTCTCAGTTTACTCATTTACAAAGAGAAAACTCAATGGTATTTAAGGTCCGCCACTCTAAATATAAGAGTCTGTGATCCTCTATAACAGCATCCTGAAAGGGACTGGAGTGATGTATATAGAAAATACCAAATGGGAGAAAAGATCAGGGGATTTTGGTGGCTTAGAATTCAGAATTGGGGCAGCTAGGTGGCCCAGTAGAAGATACTTCTGAGCTTGGATTCAAGAAGACATCTTCCTGAATTAAAATCTAGCCTCAGAAGCTTACTAGCTGTGTGACACTGACAAAACCCAGTTTGCCTCAGTATCCTCATCTGTAAAGTAAGCTGTAGAAGCAAATGGTAAACTACTTCAGGATCTTTGCCAAGAAAACCACAAATGGGGTCATGAAGAAATTAAAATGCCTGAAAAACAACTAAACAAAAACAAGTTAAGAATGACTTCAGTAAGCTGATGTGCTAATAAGTTTTATTAACAGAAGTATCCTGAAGTAAGGAAGTGGTGGTTCCATTACAGCCCCCTTCTTGAACCACATCTAGAGGATTGTGTTCAGGACCAAGCAACACATTTCAGGAAGGAAATTGATAAGATTGGGGTATCAGGAGGGCAACAAATATGATAAATTTTGGGGGGATCATGTCATATGAAGACCACTTAAGGAAAAGTGGAGTTTTTATCTGGAGAAGAAAAGATATAAACATTTTAGAACAAATGATTTCAGTTATTTGAGAGAATATCAGGTAAAAGAGAAAACAGATTCCTTAACAACAAAAAATTAGGAGCTGGATTACATTATTTCTACATGTTATTGGGATATAAATCCATCTTATATAGATTCACTGAAAATATCTTCAAGAAAAAATATATAAATATATTCCAAATGTCTTTCAAACAGAGAGGAAGAGAGGGACCACAGGAATCACACATAGCCTATCTTATATATTGGCTTCTCCTGCTAGATTGCTGTGTTTGAAATCTCTTCATTGCACCCTGTTTAAAGATTTTGAGGATTCAATATGGCAAAATATAATTAAAATGTCACTGATAAATTGTAATGGTTTGATATCATGGCTATTTTATTGAAGGCAAAAGTTTTATCTGTGATAAAAATAATTAAGGTTAACATGCATGTTACTTTAAGTTTTGTAGAATGTGCCTTATCATCTGTCATCTATCCATCTATCCATCCATCCATCCATCTATCTATCTATATATCTATATGTCTATCAATCTATCAATCAATCAATCTATCTATCTAGTGATTCTTAAAACACTGTGACATATGGATTACTATTATTCCCAGTTTATACATGAGGAAACTGAGGCAGATAGAGATTAGATGTCCTTGTAATGGTTTTTTCACTCATCTGGTGAACTCTCAAGATAAGTTTCAAACCTAACCCTCCCTAACTTCAAGACTAATATTCTAAATACTATGTCACCTAAAAAACTCTGAATCCAGTACAGCTTATTGATTGACTTCTCATGGATGATTGAGCTCTCACAGGTAATATAGAGTCTATATTTCTAGTAAAAATATGTGTTATTTGTTAATTTACAAAGGATAATGAACTCCTGATGATAATTCTGATATCTGATTGTATCTATGACATTTTTGTAACCTGGAGTGATATGCTGAATAATTCTGCAATGTCCTTGCTCAATATGCATGTCAATAATTCTGACCTCTTTAAGGAAAAGCTTTATGGAATTTTTGGTGGTAATGACTTAAACTTGAATTATAATCATAGACTTTTCCATTTTTAGAAACAAATCTGCACAGCTCAGTCATTTGTTTGGCACTTATTATTATTATTATGTAGAATGTAGAGGAAGCTGAGTATGTTAATGTCAATAAGGAAGTTAATATTAACTCTTGTAAGTTTCATTAAAATCAAAGGTTACAACTGGAAAGTATTATGTGCTTATTAAAGTTTAATACACAGATTAGAATTTAATATTTAATATTAGTAATAATATTAAAGAGAGGATCCTTTAATGGTAAGAGTAAAAGAGTTAAATTCAGAACACTTGATCAGACTCCAGTTTTGCCACTGATTAGGCACATGACTTTGAATAAGTCATTCAACATCTTGGCTCCCTATGGTCATTTTTAAGTTTTTCAGTTGTTTTTCAATTGTGTTTGACACTCTGTGATTACCTTCTGGGCTTTATAGGCAAAGAAACTGAAGTGTTTTGTCATTTCCTTCTCCAGTTCATTTTATGGAAGAAGAAAATGAGGCAAATAGGGTCAAGTGTGCCCAGGGTCACACATTTAGTGTGTCTGAGGTCAGATTTAAACTCATGAAAGTTAGTTTTCCTGACTTTAGGCCTGGCCTTCTATCCACTGTGCCATCTACCTGCTTTACCCTTATTATCAATGTGGTTGATAATATTAACATAATAGATTAAATCACATATTTGCACACTAAGAACAAGTATAACATTTAACTGTTTCATTCACCCTATCCAAAAATCACAATTTTAAAATAAGCAGTGGGAGGCAAGAGGCATTTGTAGAGTTGTAAGTGATGATACTGACTCAGTAGCTAGCATCATTTCTACTTGAGTAATAATGAAATCATGGGTTCCACAATGGCTAAAAGATAGCCCAGTGGGAGGCTGTGCCTTTTTAATACAACATAAAAAGGAGATTCTCACAACTTTGGAGCACTACAAATCAACAATTCACCCTCAAAGTTCTACTTCTTAAATTTTCCAATTAGATAATATGCTTTGTTTCTTTACCTAAACTTAGTACGAAACATCATTAGGGGAATTTAAGCAGTTGATGTGAAAATATTGGGGGATTAGTGAGATGGATTCAGATATCTTTAAGAACTAGGATCAAGACAAGTCAAATATTTGCAAATATAGTATGTAACTTTATCATGTGATTTCCAGTTTTAAATTGACATCAAAATAGTCCATGACCTATATAAAGTGACCCTCCCTTTCTCTGACATTCAGCAAGCAATCTTTTGTTAAAACATTAAAAGTGAAGGGTTATATGACTTTGTGAAAAAAGTACTGAATTTGGAATCAGGAAAATGATTTCAAATCTTGCTTTAACATTTACTTGCTGTGTGACCATGAATTTCATTTAACTTCCCTGAAGCTCAGGTGGGATTTTGACTGGGACTTGATGAATTCAGGGAGTTGAGGAGGAGGTGACAAGAAGAAAAAATAATTTTAGAAGAGTCAACGAGGCAAGCCTAGTTATAAATATTATGTCTCTAATAAACTCTGAATTGTATTGGGGTATTGAGGAATAAGTCTTGGGGAGCAAGGACTATTCTGACTTTGCTGCCACTACTAATAGCTTAATATGATGCTTGAAAAGGTAGCCAGATGAGATGGGCAGGAAGGTCACATGAAATGAAAAAAGCACAAATAGCAAATAAAGTTTGGAAAAATCTTTTCAGACAGCAACTACACTTTTCCTGGCACACAAAAATAGCCATTGATAATTAGGTTAACCTAATTAGGTTGCCTATCTTACCTACCTGATAGTCTTAGTGGGGATAAGTCAGTTCTGTGACCCAAAGGATATCCCTGGATAAGACCCAAGGGGAAGAAGCAGAAGCATGGAATAGTGGTGTAAGGTAGGAAAGAGAAGAAAGAAATGTCTTTGAACAGAAAGAGGGACAGTAGTTTTCAAATAGTAAGTGGCTAGTAGCAAGGGGTAGTATCAGTTATAGATTTATTGGAAGAATGGGTGAAACAACTTATTTAGGAATCTAGCTTCTTATTTCCCTTTCCATTAAATAAAGTCCAATTACTTGTGTTTTTTTAATTGTATTATTTTTGAATGAAAAACTGGAAAGGTTTAATGGTTGCAAGTTCCTAATAATCTATATTATTTACCAAAAAAAAAAAAAAAAAAGATACAGGGCAGATTCCATTTGCAATTTGAAGCTCTTTCCTCATAAAACTGAATGTTCATTCCAGACTGTTGGTGAGTCACTAACACCATTTTCACAGAAGAAATCATTGGTGATCTTGTTGATTTATTGAACTATCAGTATGATTTTGGGTATTTTGAACTGCACGGATCTATACAATTAATCCTTCTTGGATAGGATAACTGTTTCAAAAGCCAGACTAGTCAATTTGATACAAATCTATAAGACACTGCTTGAAATGGAGTATGGTATGGACTGAGGGTTGGTTTTTGAATCTAGAAGACCTACATTCAAACTCTGTTTCTGACACATACTACCTGTGAAACCATGGACAGGTCTCTTAATTTCTCACTGCCCAGGAAACTATCTAGGATGCTATGTTGCAAACAAGTTTATGATTTGCTGGGTAAGAAGCTTCCATACTAATGAAATCCAAGGTTAAGGGAAGAAAGAAAATAATAACTCCAGCTTATGACACCTCAAAAGCATCAATTACTCCATTTAGACTTCTGAACAGGCAATGCTATCACCAAACTGGACAACTCTGCCCCCTGAATACACACTGTGTATTCATGCCTCTGTGCCTCAGATCACAGAATCAGAGATGAAGAGCTGGAAGGCTGATGGAGGGTCAGGGTCAAATTACCTCTTTACTAATGGGACAGCTGAGGTCCAAGGAAGTTAAATGATTTAGTGGACTTCACAGAGATAATAAATTAACAGAGTCATGATCTGAACACAAATCATTTTACTCCAAATTCTGCAGTCTTTACACTGAACACCTCCTTGTCCCTTCTTTGTCTACTAAATTCCTCAAAGCTTCAAATTCTTCCTTTGTCTTTCAGAGAAATTATTTCATAGGAAAGACTTAAGTGCATTGATCTCTTTTTAGTTTCTTCAAATGAGTATTTGACTTGCAAGTTGTTTTTATTAATTCCAAAGAAAAATTAAATTATATGTCCCAAAATAAAAGCACTTAAGCATTCCAATCTAAAATGTTTTGCTTTATCTCTTCCCCTCAGGAAAAAAAAATCTAATCTAGCTCCTCTCTAAAATCACTGATTTTAGTGACACTTTCCCAGTTGAGTCACTTTTTCATTGCATAGCCTAAAGATTAAAGAAAAAATCCTAGTCAGGAGAAAAAAAAATTCTTTCCTCCCTTCCTCTTCTTTATTCTACTTTCGGATATGTTTATTCTAAGCATATATTTCTGATAACTTTACAAAAGAATTTGAGTGCGTTTGTTTATTTTGTTTTGTTTTTAATCAAGACAATGGTGGAAAGGTATACCAAGAAATTTCTAACTGGAATGCTGGGGTGAATTTGGGCACATAGTCAAATTCTTTAAGGAAATAAAAATATTTTCTAACAAAACATTCACTTGAAGAAAATAAATAGCACAGTTCAGTATTATCAAGAATCTTTCCTATGGATTATGTACTATGAAGGACAGAAGAAAACTTTAGACTTGGGGAACTTAGTCATGCTAAGAGATGAATTTGGAATGGCAAGTGCCTTCAACCATAGGTGCATAACCTTAGGACAGACAGCTGTTTGGGCGTTCCCGGCTGGGACTCATGCCCTCAGCAAACACATTTGATGTTCATTCATGGTCTCTTGGCTGCATACAATTGCAACCATCTGTGAGGATGGCATGTTGCCTGTTTACAAGTTGGTGAGCCTGTTCCACTAGGAAGAGGGTGCCAAGTAAATAAAGTTTTGGATGGGCAGCTTTCATAAGACTTCAAATCCAGTTGCCATGACCAGTCTTTTCTCTGTGTATGATATGAAAATCTCATTTGTATGGTAAATCTATTTTTATATTTTGAAGAATATTTTAAAATTTTCTTTATTTAGAAAAATGGGATTTATTGAAAAGAATAATAGGGAAAGTTGTGTGTATGTTTTTTTTTCTTCAAAAGTATTATTTGTATTTTGCCACATTTTATGTTGACAAATGATAATCCTGATACTGTCTATTTCAACAATCATTTTCTTTGCATTTGAGGGATTTTTTTGATCTGGTATAATTTTATTTTTATATATTACTAAGAGCTTTAAGACATCTTTACTTTAGAGGATTTATCCAATTTTTGCAAAACGTCATTAGTTCTCTACCCTTTTTTAAAGTCTGATATACAGAGATATCAGTTTATAATAAAAAAAATAGAATATTGTGTTTTGATATTCACAAAAAATATAAACAAAAAACACTCAGTTATCAAATTATAGTCATAAACTTAAGCAAGTTAAGAGAGCTTAGTGAGGCTATGTAGTCTATCTCCTTTCTTTTAAAATTTAGGAAATGGAGGTTCAGATAGGTTATTCAACTTACCCATGGTAATAAGTGCGGTAAGTGGGGAATCAGGACTCAGATTCTAGTCTTATGACTCTGTCGTAGTATTTTAACTATGTACACCACTTAAAGAAAATCACAAGGTTAAAAGATAGACTACTTTATGTATCTTCTCTACATTTGGGATTTCATCGCTGTCTGGTGCTCTCTTGTGTAGAAACTCTCTCCATCAATGGTCAAGAATATTGCTGTAATGTGCTGATGCTTTGCACTGATGTTAATATGCCCTCCAGAAGTACAAAACATAATGGGTTAGGAGTTGAGTCAGCATCAACCAACCCATATGCTGCTTTCTCATTTCTATAAAATATTAAGAATGCTGTGAACATAAAATCCAAAGCAAACTTAGTTGAGCAATAAAAAGTAAGATACTTTTGACTATTTAAATAAAGGAGGAATGTTTACATATAATAAATGAATAAATGTAGGAATCAAGAACACAATAGAACTGTAGAGTCAAAAGGTACTTAAGAATGCATTCCTAATCCAAAGCCATCTTTTTGACAGATGAGGAACCTAAGGTCCAGAGAGATTAAGTGAATTTCCCAGAATACAGAGGTAAAAAGTGGTAGATAAGACTAGATCCTAGGTCTCCCAACCTGAGAGCTTTCTCTTACAACATGATGACATAATTTTTTGAAATATGAAAAAAGACAGGTAGGTGATACTGTGGATAGAGTGCCAGACTTGGAGTGAGGAGTCTTCCTGAGTTCAATTCAGGTCTCAGGCACTTACCATCTGTGTGACCCTGCAGAAGTTACTAAACCCTGTTTCCTCTTCTGCAAAATGAGCTGGAAAAAGAATGACAAATCAAACCAGTATCTTTGCCAACTAAAACCCAAATGGTGTTATGAAGAGTCAGACATGTTGAAATGACTGAGCAACAAGAACAAAAAAAGAAGGGGTGAAATTAGATCTATATGAATAGGACGATGTAAAGTCTAAAGATGTGAAAGGAGTCAAGGAAATTTTCATAGAATAAATGATTGATCACTTTGTACTAGGTTTTAAATGTATATGATAAGAATGAGACAGGCATAGAGCATGTGTTCAAGTCATGACCAAAATCAAAGAAATGGGGAAGTACAGTTTATTTAGGAGAGAGAAAATATTCCTATTTAACTGTAGCATCCATTTACATGAAGCAGCATAATGAGATAATTCAGGCAATAGGTTTGTCCAAGATTGTGGGAGTTCTTAGATGCCATGAACATGAACCAGACTCATAACACAATAGGGAGTGTCTGATGTGTGTGTGTGTGTGTGTGTGTGTGTGTGTGTATGTTTATATAGAGGGAATACATGACCAAAGCAGCTCAGAAAGTCTTTCACATCAGAATATTTTTTAAGGATTCAAAAATTTTTAGCAGGAATTTTTAAAATCATAACTCCTTTTAAGAGAATTCTACTGTTTTATTAATTTCCATTAAAGATAAAACTAAATATCACCCTCTATGTCCCCCCAAAGACATAGAGTAAACAAAAATTACGAAATGGTTAATGAATTTGTGAGCTCAAATTGTGACTAAATCTCCCCCACTCTGGATATAAGACTGCATTATATCTGGTTACTGGGTTTTGAATGATTTATATAGAAGATTTTTATTTATTTAATCTTTCTTCTGGCATCAAAGTCCTAGCCAGATCCATTACAACGAGACAATAGAATTTTACCCAAGTTAATGACCACGTAAGTGCATCATTGTGTAACCTTGGAAATTTACTTCCCTTTTATCTTTTTGTCTTAATATTTAGGGTCTTAGTAGAGATGAATGAAATGAATACATTTTGTCAGTATTTTTCTAACAGGTAATATTCTTCTATAAATTCAAATTTCCTTAAATTCGTATACCTCAACTTTTTGTAAAAGAAAAAAATTGTTTCCTTATTTAGCAATTCCAAAAGATCAGATTCTAAATACTTAGTCTGCTTTCTTTCCAACCACTTTGTGATGTGAAAGTGTTTTATAAGTTGTAATTTGTTTTGTAAATGTAAACTATTAAAATTAATAATATCTTTGAAGTCAACATTTTGTATTATTTTAAAATTATTCAATAGAGCTCCATATAGCAATACCAAGCATTTGAAGACTTTATTATTTTGAATTTCAATACAGAATTATGGCAGCATCTTTGTTCTGTAAGTTGGAATAAGTCTTCCAAGCCTCAAAAGCCAAGAATTTATTTCTATGATTTAGGATATGCATCTCTTCATAAAGTGCAACAAGTTAAGTCATAAACATCAATCTCTAAATTGAAGGCACAAAGTGTATCACAGTGGGAATAAATCTGTAAAGCTATGAAGTATAAACTAAACCCTCAAAAGTTTGGAAAAAAAATTTAAAAATTTTGTTGAAGTTTCACAATGTGCATTTCTTATGTTATCATCAGTGTTACATATAGTCTACAACTAGGACTAAAAACAAATTCTAATAATTTTATATTTTTGTAAATTAAACTTCCTACTCAAAATGTTTATTCTTCTGAATTTACCAGTTTTACCCTTTGACCTTATTAGAAACTCCACCTTCATCCACTAATTCTATAAGGACACATTTTTAATGAAACATTATGGTTGGGGAGGGTGCAAGTCACCACTGTTGATTTTGATTTAATATAAAAATTATTAGTGACAAATAGTATATCTTATAACTTTAAAAGTCAAGTATAGAAGTACAAGATTGAGAAGTCTTGGAAAGGAAGCAGTTCATGTGAGAAAGACCTATGGATTCTAGAGGACTGAAAAGTCATTATAAGCCATCAGAGCAATGTATTAAGAAATAAGGTGAATTTAATCTTAGGCTATATTAATAAATGATGGTGTCAAGCATAAGGAAAGTAGGAGCTCTGTCATAGTCTTTCCTGGTCAGACCAAATCAGGAATAATGTGTCCTAGTTCTTGGTACAAAATTTTGGAAGGACCTTTGACAAATAGCAGATTTTGGTTTTCTTGTTTTGTTTTTGGAGCATAATCGAGCATGATCATAAAGCATTGAATGCCATAATGAAGAACTGCCAGATCTGAGATGGAAAAGAAAAAAAATAATCTAGAAAAAGGGAGGTTTAGGAGGGTCCAGCCAGGAGGATAGGTGTGGTAGGATGTGATTGTTGATTCCAAATATTCCACAGTGAATCAATCTCTCTAAACTATTTCCCCAACTCCTTTTGAAGTTGGTTCATTGATCCCCTTCTTTGAAAATATCTTGAATCCTTCTCTTAGATTTTTTGGGCTAATACTGAGGATCTGGGTTTCTTCTTTTAGCCACAAACATTTTGCTTCCCATTGAAAGCATCACAAATCTCATTAGCATTTTAACAAAGATATTTATTAAAATGATATAGTATATGACATTCACCTCAAAATAGCCTGGGGATCATACACTCACAAATATACACTGAGTCCATAGAAAATGTGAATATAAAGTGTATAATTACTGTGAGAGTTAAAGGAAAAGCTCACAGCTCCTTACTGCTGGAAGTCCTTTCTTGAGTCCATATCTGTCACTCTTTTCTGGTATATGGGGGTTACTCTCCATGAAGCCATTGCTTCCTCAGGTGATTATCTTGCTGTATTAGTGTTTATCTACGTTTGTTCTTAGACTATCTCTCAGTACTCTCCAGAAAGATATATTGTCTTTTGTCTCCTGTTAAATGTCCAGGGAGGAAGAGGGATAGAAAAGGAATATAGAGGCAAAAAAAAAGGAGGGAAACAAAAAGGAAGGTGGTAGAAGAAGGGAGAAAGGAGCAGAATGAGGATGGGGAAAGATAGAAAAGGTAAGATGGAGAACAGAAGGAAGGGGGGAAGAGGAAGAAGGCAGACGAAGAAGAAGAAAAAGGAGGAGGGAGAAAAGAAAGAGGAGAGGGGAAAGGGAACAAAGAGGAAATGAAAGAGAAAAAAAAAACATTTTATCCTATCCCTAAACAGTGATTTCCTATCAAGATATTGACTGACTAAAGATAGTCTTTTGCCTTAATCTGTAGCCTCTGCTTTTCCACCATAACACCTTTTTTTCTTTTTTTTGCATAGCCTTTTTTGAACCACTGAACTCAACTAGAAGTAAAGCAGATCATTTCTGTTATCTCAGCACGTTGACATAAAGAAAGGGAGGGAAAGGAGTAGAGAGGCTGAATAAAGATATCAGTTACTGTCAGTTTCATGATAAGACCCCAATATTGCTACCACTATCAAACCACCTAAATTATCAATGAGTCAGTCAACACACACTTATTAGCTGATACCCTTGACAGCGAGCAATTATTAAATTGAATAATCAACAAGCATTATTAAGTGCCTATTAAATACCAGGCACTGTGTTAAGCACTAAGTATACAAAGGAGGGCAAAAACACAATCCCTAACCTCAAGGAGAACAGAGTCTAATGAGTAATAATATGCAAACAACTGTGTATAGCAAGATATATTCGGGAAAAATGAGAGATAATCAGCAGAAGGTAAAACACAGAAGCAAATTCCTAACTATCAGTAAATTGTGATTTGGGTGGTGCCAAAGTTACTCCCTCAATCGACAAAACATTAATTAGTTATTATTATTAATGATATCATTCCCTCTGGTCTTTGATAATTTTTCCCATTTCCATATTACCATCTTCTTTGTGTCATGAAATCAAAGTTTTTCCATTAAAATATACTTGTTGAAGATGAGGATTATGACACATTAGTAATATGTAATAATACTTTAATGTCTTATCAGTTATACCTTTTTTTTATTGAGAGTATCAGTATGACCAGCAAGTCACATAGTAGCACACTGAAACAATGAACTGCTGGACAAGTAATTTATGATGGAGGATATGGGGTAAAGACTAGATAATGAAGCACTGCCCACATGATATGGTATATGGGGGTCTTAGGATGTGAGAGTGGATGTGAGAGTCATTCAGATCCTACATCTAGAAAATGAGAAGAAGCATGTGCATGCATGCAAGCATACACACACATACACAGACAAACACACATCACAACATACCATGCCAAAACACACACATAAAGGAATTTAACTGTTGGAAAGCATTTCAGTACTTTAGATGTGGTAGGTACTTAACTATGTACTGGTTAAACTTAATTGAATCTAGACAATTCTCAACCTTGCCAGGAATATCTTTTAAACTATTCCCAGTTAAGTTGCCATCTAGCCTTCTCTTGAAGACCTTCAGTAAAAAGGAAGACAGGACCTCCTTGAGCAGACCATTTTGCTTTTGGACAGATCCAATTGCTAGGAACTATTTCCTTGCATTGAGCTAAAACTCTGTACCCATTGCTCCTACTCTGACTTCAGGAATCAAGATGAGTAATTTTAGTTCCTTATTCATAAGATAGTCCTTTAAATATTTAAAGATAATTCTCAAGCCCTCTATAGGTCTTCTCCTTATCCATTTAAATAACTGTTAAACTGATACATGTGTTATGTGGTCTCTAATTTGCTTAACATTCTCTTAATCTTTCTCTATACATATCTAATTTGTCAGATCTTTCCTAATGTCCTAGAAACACCATTTAGAATTTCTCATCCAACAGCAGACATAATCAATATCAGGGGTTTCCTTTTTAAAGAAAGAAGGCTAATGCAGTCACGATTTGTGATTTCAATGGTATGAACAACTCCCTGTGACAAAATTTTCTCCAGTGATGAAAACTGGCTACTCATAGCCTTAATAGTACTATAGAATACTAACATTTCAAATGACTGGTCCATATTTTTTAATTAATGTGTATCCAAAGCAGGACTTGAACTCAAGTCTTTCTGCTCAAAATTCAAACCTCTGCCCATTGAAACATGCTGCCTTTACAAGCACAGAATGTCAAAGTAAAGAAATCAGCAGTGGCAGAAGTAGAGCCACATAAAAATGGACAACACTAGCCAATGTTAGCAGGTAAAGAGAGGTGTATTATATACATCAGAGGAAATCAGAGTAATTTCCACAAGAACAGATAGAGATGGTCTAGGAAAATTCTTGTTTCCATCTGCTTTGGTATAAATTCTCCAAAAAGAACTAACAATGTTCCTAGCCCTTCATAAGCATGATCTCACATCAATAGTAGTCTTGGTTCTAACATACCTAAAGCTTTCATTGAACTTAAAATCAAAGAACCATGTAGGGTTACTTAATGGTATTATTTCAGACCCCAAAATAATGTGCCACCTCAATCACACTTTTAAGTGCACAACAAACTTAGATGAAATACATATGCCAATCCCTGGGGGGAACAGAGGGGAGATCCTTTCTGGAAGGTATCAGATGTTGTGAGACTACATGAATAGGATAAAAAGAAAATAAAATTTCATATGGAGGCTTTAAAAAGAGACAATGCCTAAAATTGGAAATGTGAGTGGGTCACTATTTAAGAGTGTCAGGAAGTCACTTTAGGTCTGAGGCTGGTCAATTTGTTGATTGAAAAACTGGGCTGTGAGAAGTGATTGAGGAAAGAGAGCTAGCAATTGTGGTGAAAGTGGTTCCGGTTATATGTTGCAGTGAAATTAATGTGTGAGGAAATTGTGTATTTTGAGAGACTTTCTAGTAAGGTTGGTTTCTTTGGTTGTACAGGGGACCTGAGAGAATAAATGAATTTATTTGTGACAGGTAATATGATACTTGGGTGGTCTCAGTATGCATTGGGGCTAGATGTGAGAAATTTTGTGTATAGTGACTGAATTGTGACCTAGTGCAGCATATTCTAGTAGAGTGATCTACTATGAAAAGCTAAAAGGTCAGATACCATCTCAGATAGTTAAATCATGAGTTTCTGAGTACTTTTGGGTTGAGAAGTGAATGGGAAGATAGTAGTAGAGGTCATAGTGATCATGGCATTATAATAAGACTAGGCTCTCAGTCCCTCATCACTTATAGAGGGCTTGATGGTGTGTGGAGGTAAAATACAACTTAGGGACCAATTCTGGAAACTTCCAATTCTTGCTTCTGAATTCTTGAACTAACAAGCTCCCCTGTGCCTTCATGTCTTCATACCCCAGGGTTCTGACACACAGTGAGTGTTTAGTAATATCTCATGACTAACAACAACAATTCTGCAATATCAGTGGCTCTGTAGCAGCCAACAGTCATGTTGCCACCTACTTTCTAGGAGAAACATAAGGAAATCTTTGCTTTTCTGAGACAGTTCCACTGATATTTAAGACTCAGCTGTACTAATTTGCAACTGAGTTTACCTATGATGCTTACATGAATAGTGAGTTTGGAGAGGTTTCATTGGATTGACTGGTACTCATCATAGACAATGATAACTATATTTAGTTAATGACCAACACTTTAAAAATGAGTTCCGTAAGATTTTTAAGTACATATCTTCACAGGATGTAAGATACCTTAATTGTAATTGCAAGTATCAAGTATGAGCCTTTTTGAGACTCCTTTGGGAATATCTGAGTAAATCTTAACATTTGAAAGCCATCTAGGCAAATGAGAATGAAACCTTGATTTTTTACAGAACCATTGAATGATAATCACTAGAAGTCATGGAGTCTTGAATAGACTTAGACCAAGACTACCGAGCAGAGATAATGACCATAGAAAATCATAGGTCTAAGAAAGAAGCTTATAGTTTAACAAGGGAAACAAGTACTGTGCATATGTTGCTCGAGAGCTGGAGGAGTAGATGAGTAATATGAGTGATGAGGTTATTCAAAAGGTAGTTAGCAAAGAGAGTGAGTTGAACACAGCTCTGGCATGCCTGATATTGTGATTCAAATGAGTCATTCACAGTGGAGCACAGGACAGAAGTTCAGGCACTAAAGGGTTAAATCTAAAAATATTGAAAATGAATTGTTTCATTGCCACTAGAATCCCATCTGTTTCCTTTTCCCCCAGTCTTTTCGCTTTAATGTTTTCACTAGAAAAATTATAAAAGTGGGGAGTATCTCATGCACCCTCAACATGATTGCATTATCTCTTCCATATAAATAATAATAGAAATGAGGAGAGTTGAACTTTATATAGCACTTCATGATATGAAAGTGGATATAAATACTCTGAAAGCAGAGTTATAATGTGGTCAGTTTCCTTCCCCTGGTCCAATAGTGATGTTTTGTCCCCTTTCAGATTTGAGGCAACAGTCCAATTATGTTTGTCTCGTGTGATGAAAATAGGTCTTTCATTCAGTTAAAATGTATACCTAAGGAAGTACTTGTAATCTTTGTGGGAAGTATCTTCTTGAGTATTTTTTTTTCCATCTGAGATTTTAAGAAGTCAAAGGATAAAGTTTAGAGCACTACAGTCAGTCGTCTTGAAGACTCGATGGATGACAAGTATCTTCATATTTAGTTGTGTACTGAAACATTCACTGAAACATTTCAAAACCTTTGTCATGTATTCATTGTCCTTGATAATAAAAGATTTGGTCAACTTAAAAATCAAAGAAAAGAAAAGAAAGTTGAAGAATTGAAGGCTTCTTAGCTCTTACGAAGCACACTTTTTATCATACAGGAAGGAAAGAACTATACTTAGCAAAGTTAATACCTTGAACAAATGGCATAAAATAAATTAACGGTAAAGAGTTCTCACTTTTTAAAGATTTGCTACAGGAAGAGGTGGGAATAACATTTAAAATACTGACCTGGCACTGTGAGGACAATGGGTAAAAATACAAGGATATCTGAAAAACAATGACAGGGAGTACAGTAATATTTTCTGGGGAAAAGCTTACCTGGTTTTGGCTTCTGAGGAACAAATGTATGCCATATGGTAGATTTCTATTTTAACTCGTTATTTTTGCTAACTTGGTGCTGAGCTCAATTACTTTTGCATAGCTGAAGAACTAGAAGCCTAAAAGTAACTAACAAATTTCAATGACCTGAGAAAACACCCTAGTTCCCCAGTTCTAGCTTCATCTCTCAATAAGTTTACATATTCTTTAGTATGCAAATTTTATATCAAATATATAAGGAATTATTTGTAATCATTCTACTTTTACAAATCAACAAATTGTATTACAGAAATTGCTTTCAATGAAATGTTTATTTTGTACTTAGAGTTACGAGATTTTATAAGAAAGAGAAACATACATATTTTTTATTGAAATTTTGGTATATTGTTTTAGAGAACATGCATAGTTGAATAAACATAGATATCAGTCTTCAAGCCTCTTTTTGGATGGGGCATTTTTTATTATCTTAAAAATGTATTTATATCTAAAGAGATATGGTAAAAGAAAACAAATAGAAAGGGAAAATGAGAGAGGCTGGCAACGTCAAGGATAAAGTTCCTCTATTTTTAATTGTATTTTATTTTTTCCCAGTTACAGGTCAAGAAAAGAAATTTAGCATTACTTTTATTAGATTGGGAGTTCCAAATTTTTCTCCCTCCCTTATTCTCTCCCTCTTCTTTTCTGAAAATATAGTTTATACATGTGCTGTCTTGTAAATATATTTCCATATTAGTCAGTTGTGAAAGAGGAAACAAATTAAGCGAGGAAAAAAGAGACCACCAGAAAGAAAATGCTTCAATCTGCATTCAGAGTCCGTGGATATAAATAGCATTCTGCTTCATCAGTCCTTTGTACTTGTTTTAGATCACCCACAGTACTTGTAGCTGAGGAGAGGTGAGTCATTCAAAGTTGATCATCACACAATGTTGTTGACTTTTTGTAAAATGTGTTCATCATTATGCTCATTTCACTTTCTATCAGTTTGTACAAGTCCCCATTCACCCTTTGTGGGGTGGCTCTAGCTACAAGCATCTTATAATCTTTTTTGAATATGGTGTCCCAAGAGAGTTCAGTGAAAGTCATTATGCAAGGAATCTCCATCCATTTTCCTTCTTAGCAACAGCATAATTCTAAATGTAAGAGAGTATTGTATTTTAAAAACCCAAAACTACCATGCTTTGTGGTCCTCTGAGATCCAAACCTTGTTGCAAAAGAACACCAGTCTTTTATTTTGAAGCTCTTTAGTGAAACTATTTTTTTCCAAATTTTGTAAAAGACAGTCCAAAAGCAAATTTGGGGGAATTGAAAAGGATTGACCCATTAAGGGCATGGAGGCTGTAAATTCCTTCCTCTGTAAAGCAGGATCTGAGATTAAGCCTTGCAAAACAAACAAACAAAAAAATACCTGGAATTTTCCCAGTTCCCAAGCACCAAGAGAATTGAGAGAATTGGGCATATCCTTCAAGGGTAGTGCACCTGTCCTTGTCCTCTATGCTTCAGAAGTTGTGTTCAGGTCCATGGCCTTGACCGTAATCACTGGACTAAGAACCTGAGAGCAGCAGGCTGAGTTCGAAACAGCCTCCTTGTTATCTAACCTAATGAGGTGGAGGAGAGAGACAGAGACAGACAGACAGATAGACACACACACACATCTACACACACACACAGACAGAGAATCAGAGAGAGAGAGAGAGAGAGAGAGAGAGAGACAGTAGTATAAGTACAGAATAACTCTTGTGTAATTATGTGTATATATTATATATTCAACTACTCATAAAATTTAGATATATGTACACATAATATATATGTCATAATATACAATGCATTTTATGAGTGTTATATATGATCACATGAAGGATCAATGATTGAGATGGGGAAAGTAGCAGAATAGGAGAGCTACTGAAACTAGCTTTAGAGATTTTTCTGTGAATTGGGGATGGAAATTTAGATAGTACAAAAGTAGCGCAAGTGTAGATCTGGCAAACTTCAGTTGTACATTGAAAAATATGTATATAAGGGTAAAGCAGTTAACTACATGCTATTTCTTCTCTCCCTTTTGATGTGAATATACCAGCATGAGGATGGCAGCGAAAAGTTAATCAATAAAGCTTTATCTAGTACATGTACATTTTTTCTGAGATTCTCTTCTAAGTTTAAGACCCAGCGGACCAAAAGGCAACATAGAGCACCAGCCATGTGTGACAATGCAGTGACAGATTTGGCTTCACTCAAATTAATCTCAAAATATACCCAAAATAGCACTTCACTCTATTCTTAGTTCATTTATTAACACATAGTTAATAGAATTTTAAACTTTTTTTTAGACAGGAGAGTCTTAACGTGGCATCTGTGAATGTAAAAAAAGTAAATAGCTATATTTCAGTTTAATTAGATCAATTTTAGACCTATATGCATGTATATATGTATACATAGGCATTTAAAACATTTATACATGAAGAACTATAGAGTTTACCAGTTTTAAAGGGTTTCATGGCAAAAAAGAAAAAATAAGAAACCCTGAAGACAATCTGCAATCTAAACAAAAAGAATGGTGGTGATAGATTGGTTGTTCAGAATGAGAGGCTTAGTTGTCAAAATGGAATCTTTCCTGTAAAAAAAAAAAAAAAAGGAAAATCAAGAGAAAAAGGATAAAAATTTCTGAGAATTGCAGTTTCGCCTTAAAATGTAATTAAAATATACCTTATTTGCAGAAATGGCTAATTAAAATTATCACTTTAAAGTTTATTGGGAGTCTATGGTGATATGTACAGTTCTGTATAAAATAACAGCAATGAAAAAACTGGTAAGCAGCAGTTGGAGGAGAAAAAAATTCTAACAAATCTAACTATGATTTAATTACTGTGGCAGTACAACATATAAAAATGCACCGGGTTCAAGTCAAAACAATGGAGCTCTCGTTACTCTTTGTTGTTAAACAACATAGTTCCATAATCTGTAAAATGGAAAATTTGGACGAAAAGCTATCAAGAGCCTCTTTCAGCTCTGTGTCTAGTGCCCAAGGAAACAGGATATCTTTGGCATTTTTCAAGTGTAAAGAAGTACTAGGCAGGAATATTTAGCTCTCTCTGATCCCTGAGAAAATGTGTTAGTGACAGAATCATGGGAAGGCTCTCAGCTTGCTCTTCTAAATTTTGGGGAAATCTTTTCTAATATCATTCATTGGTGCTGGAAAATCAAAATGTATGAAACGTGAAAGTTGTCTTATTCCAGGTACATGCTTGCCGCAAATTCAAGTTCTTAATCTAGGGTCAGAGTTCACAAAGATTGCAGGGAACATTAGGAAGATACTTTCAATGGCTCCATAAGCTCAAAACTATTTTTGTATTAATATTTTGATATCCAATATGATAAGCATAAATTCACATAAAATAAATACCTTGTGGGGGAGAGGGTTCTTTATAATTTTGAAGAGTGTGAAGGGATCATTGGACCAAAAAGTTTGAAAACCACTGATCTAGAGAGACTGAATCAATGAGGCAACATACATACACACACACACACACACACACACACACACACACACACAGACAAAACCACTGTATTCAAATAAACCAACTCATCAAGAATATTCAGGTAAGATCTGACAGATCTCCAGCCCTGAGGATGCCTTCAGGTAGAAAAGAATATCCCAAGGGAATTTACAATCTTTCATTTGAATAGAGGTAAGGTTATTCTAAAAGGCTTTTAATAGTTTATCCCTACTTCAAATCTCCTTGACAAAGGGATAACACAGGGTCTGAAACCAGTAATTGCCAAGCAGTCCAATCAGTCCTTCCTTTGTGTCTCAAGGCTTGGATAAAACATATAATGTCCATGCCTAGAGGGTAGTTTCCAAGAAACTAAATGTTCTAAATGGATCTAATCTCTAATACCATAGTTCTGTATTATAACTTATTATTGATAAAGCAAAGATACCTTGTATAGGCAACTTCATATAATATATGCTTGTAGTGAAAGGAGTAAAAGGATATATCCAGGTTGCAACTACCTGCTTCTTTAAACCTTCAGTTCTCCAACTCCAGAAAGCCCATTCTACTCCTGCCTCTTAAACTCCTGTTTCCTTTAAAGTTCGGGGTAAGTTTTATTTCTTGCAGCTGTCCCTCCCATGAAATTATGCTGTACTTATTTTGCATATACTTACATATACATATTTCCTCTTTTAAGACATAGGAATCTTTAGGGCAAGAATCATTTAATTTTTGTCTTTGTAACCCCAGGATCTTACACAGTGCCTGGCATTTAGAAGCTCTTATCAGCTGGGGTATATTGTCTGTATTTTCAGGAAATGTCATTCTGTACTTAAAATTTATTGAGAATTGAATTGAAATTGATATAGTTTTTGCTTGCAAGAAAACAATTATCTATACAGTCGTAAAAATCATGTAACTCAGTATTCTGTTCAGTTGCTATCTGAAGAGGTATTTTCTCACTTTTTTTTAAAAGGACTCCTCTTATTACCTGTTGCATTGCCTGTGGGATCTAGAAAGCCAAAACTATTTCCCCAACTTTACTGATACATAAAGTGTCTAATGGCAAGATGAGGTGAATTTCTAATGATCGCAAGATGAGTCAGTAATGGAGCTAGAACTCCTGGTCCCCCATCTGCTGCCCTCTCTCCATCACTCTGAGATATCACCCATGTGTGCAGAGCAGTTGGGTTACAAACACCATCTGTTTCTCAAGTTTATTTTTTAGCAGAAATAACTGTGACATAAATACATGGGTGCACACTATATATAGATACTCAAAGATAGGGAAAGCCTGTAGCAGAAAACAAAATACTGAGTGAATAGGAATCATCATGCTATTAAAAAAATAAATTCACTTTGAATAGAAACCTCCTCCTTCCCTCATAGCTGGTGATTAACTTTAGGGATTAACTTTTGGGCTTGGGAGGTCACAGTCAGAAGATAATTTATCTACTTAAAGCTTAAGAAAATTATACATTTCTTTGTTCTCTCAGACTTTGAATATATTTCTTTAAAAACTGATTTTGACTTTTAATATAACAATCACTTCTCAGTAAGACACCCCCCTCAAAAAAAAGTGCAATCAACTGAAAAATGACCACATTTGACAGTGTAAGGAATATTCTTAGGCTCTGTTGTATGAAATATGTTTGTCCTTTAGGACTAAGATTGGTCGTTGCATTTAATCTGGATTCAAATGCATTTAAAATTACTTTCATTCACATTATTTTAATCATATTGTTCTCCTGAAAAAAAGAAACCCAAATAAATTAGAATATGAAGTTTTTCTGTGCTTCTCTAGCTTAATATAGATATTTTATAAAAACCCAGAATTGTCATTCCATTGGTGGAAAAAATATCTGGGGAGGGGACCCCCTCTTCCAATGCAGATGGCACCTGATCTAAACTTTTAATCTGAAAGAATTGCTTGGAGAAACTGAGAGACTGATGGGCTTGCCCAGATTCCTGTAGGCAATATGTATCAAAGGTTGGACTTCTATATAGGTACTACAGAGGATGACTCTAACAACTGCTATGCATCATGCTTCCTTTCTGCAACGTTTCTTATGGAATAAGAATAATTTTATTGCATTCATAATATTATGGTTTGTTGAGTTATTTCCAGTCAATAGACATTCAATTGATTTGTTTTTTGCTTGTCACTACAAAAAGCACTGCTATGTATAATTTTATTTTCTATATTTGACTTCCTTGGAATATAATCTCATTGGTGTAATCACTGAGTTAAAGGCAGTGAATACTTTCATAATTTTTCTGGAATAATTTCACATTGTCCCCCATATTTGGTTATTTTCTATCATAGGATATTTGTTTATATTTAGAATGTGTTTGCTGAATCTTATTGTTCCAGATTCCAGACATATCTACCTTAACTCAACAAAGAAACACCTTAAGTATTTGTCATTAAAACTGCAGCAACAATGTTGATAATAGCACTTATAGAACTTCTAAGGTTTGCAAAGCTCTTTGAATACAATATATCTAAGCCTGATGATATCTATGAAAGTTAGGCTCTATTATGTAATTTATTTTTCCTCTGAAGAAACTGATGCAGAGAGAGGTCAGATGATTTGCCCTGACCCTCAGGGTTACACAGGTAGTGAATGTTGGAGGCAGGAGTTTAACTTAGATCTTCCTGATTCCAAGTCCAACCCTCTATCCGTAGGATGGTTTTATTATGGTAAGTAAGACAAAGTTGTCTTAAAGATGTTTAATGTCCCTTGCAACCTTATGAAGTTATGACTTATGATGAAATGAATCTAACTCAGAAATAATAATTGTAAACATTAAGAAAAGAATGACATGCATACAAAGACCCTCTTTTCCTTTCCCAGGAAACCAGAGACTTCAACAGGATATTTACCGTCACTATTCTAATATTATATACAATTTTAAATTACATGAAATTCTCAAGATTCCTATGAGATCTTTAACCATTATTTATGGGCTCAGATATTGCTCTGTGAGCTTAACAAAAGTATATTCAGATGAAGAATTAAATGGTACAATGATTTAAAAGAAGTCTACCTTACATGGTAGTTAGTTTCTGATTTTTTATCTTTGTTTCAAAATGTAGATTTCTACTATAATGGAGATTTTTCAAATAAAAAGATTCAGAATGGATATTTTTAGATGTATGGCTACCTGCTAACTGAATGAATGAAAAAGCTAGATGGTAGGTGGGAAGCACAGATTAAGTTTTCACAGAAAGTATAATAGCAAACAAATCTATAAAGCAAAGTATAATAGCATAAAATACTTGTCTAGTTGCAAAATGGCATTCGATAAAATAAATATAGAAAGGAAACATGCCTAAAACTTTGCTTAAAATATAATTTAGTAGACGCACCCACAGCTATTAACTGACCTCAGCACACAATTTATGTTTGCATCTGCCCATTAAATTGTCTACAGCTCAAAATAGTTTTAATACCTTCCTAATTTTGGTATGCTGAGTGACTCGATTCCTACACCTAGAGGTCTCATCCAAGTTCAAGGCATTCCTTAAACAAGCAATTCCAATAAAGCATAAGTTCCAATAAACTCTGTTGGGTCTAAGACTGTCAGTTTTTTTGGAGTACTCCTAAGTCAGGAATATAACTAGGGAAGTTAAGTCAAGGCTCTGCTCTATGGCAGAAAATTTAGAGGCACCTCCCAAAAGTCATCATCACACTGATTCACCAGCACCTTTCTTCTCTGTTTTATCTCCATAACAGGATTCCTTATAGGTGTCTTTTCCTGAGCATTTATACTGTCTGCAGAGGAGCAACCTTGAGATATCCTAGATCAGGGGTGGGGAACCTGCAGCTTGTTGGACACTCTTTCCCTCTGCTTCTGACCTCAAACCACATTCTGTAGTTGTGCAGCTAAAACGATTTTTCGTTGTTACTTTCCTGAACTTAACATGGTCTTGACCTCTAACATTTTACCCAGGATACTGTACTTATAAATCATTTAAATATGTTTATACTTAAATTTTCTAAAAGGTTCTGAAGATGTAGAAAGACTTTGAACTAAGACCTTCCCCATTTCTAAAAATAGATTCCATACCTGCCTTCTAAAGACCAGCCTAGCTAAGTGTGGAAAGGCTCAACAACAGGAGGTTGGTTACGATTGATGAATGGTTTTTTTGTTTATAACAGCTCATGAAACTATCTACTAAAATGTGGGGGGGGTTTGAATTGTATCCCCAGAGGGAGTATCCTGTATTGACAAAATCACAGTTCTTGTGAGTTATGGAAATATTCATGAATGGTCATTGTTCTCCATTTTCTCTTATCTGTTTGTAACAGCAAAGGTGGGAGTTGTAGGGTATTTATATTTTGCATTGTAAATGATGAGAAAGTTCTCTAATTGTTATTCTCTTGGCCTACTTTCTTTTCAGATATTTGATATTACAAAAAGAAGATGCCTATTACAGGATGGCCTTGATGTCATTAAGTACACAGAAAATAAATTTTTAATTACAGAGCTAGTACCTAGGGAACGACTTTTATCAACCCAAGATAAATCAAGGAGACTCCACTGACTAGCATAATCCATTAAAATTTCCTTGTGCTTTATCTGGACACAGTGTGAATAAACATAGAACTTAGGTGGCCAGCAGAAATTAGATAGAGAAATAGAGATAGATAGATAGATAGATAGATAGATAGATAGATAGATAGATAGATAGATAGATAGACAGACAGATAGATAGATAGATGGATAGATCTATCAATAGATAAATAGAGAGATCTATCAACAGATAAACAGATGAATGAATGAACTAATTAATTAATGAAAGACTCTGACATGATGAATCAATTATCGTCCTTAGAAACCATTATTTGTTGGCTTTTACTCTAACCTATATATAAACACAGAGAAGAGAAAAATATTTTTTTTTTGAAAAAAACAAAGGAAAAGAGGTACCTCAGAGTTTCAAGCTTACACTATAGACACAAATACAATTTGTCATCAAATTATCCCACAGAGTAATAAGTCAAAAAAATTCAAAGTAATTCTGTGTACTTAATGAGATCAAGGTCATCGTGTAATAGGCATCTTCTTCTCCTAATACATTCCTTAAAATTGGAAAATCCTTGTTGTTCTGTGAGAAAGTTAATCCAGATCACAGAACATAAGGTGTGGTTCAGTTGATGACTCTGTGACCCAAATTGGGGTTTTACTGTCAAAGAAACTGGAATGATTTGCCGTTTCCTTCTCCAGCTCATTTTTCAGATGAGAACCTAAGGCCAACAAAGTCAAGTGACTTGCCCAGGGTCACACAGATAGTAAGTGTCTGAAACCAGATTTGAACTCAGGAAGATGAGTCTTTCTGACTTCAGGCCCAGCACTCTTATAGAATGTGCCACCATAGACACAAGTAAAGCCCATGACAGCCAGCTGAGAATCATTCACAAAGACCTCTGAGGAGCAGTAAATTATGATCTAGGTTTGCTGCTGTGCTGCAGCATTGTGGACACAACCTCATTGTATCTTCATTTTTCAACTCTAAAATTATACTAGCCATTTCCTGATGTGGTGGGGGGAGCAACTAATAAAATGCATTGCATAGCACTTTGCAAGCATAAAAGCTTCTGTGTAAATCTTCTACAAACAAAAGTATCTCTACCATATTGTTCTTATTCAGGCTATCAGTGTAAACCAACCCAAAGCAAGGTCAGATTTAACACTGTGTCTACATGCTGTCTTTGGATGTTTTACTTATCCCCTAATCATAACTGTATTGAAATTCACTAAGTTATCTTTGATACTGTGGGAGACAGGCAGAGGAAGAAGCATAGTTTCTTGATGTCAAATAAATCATTTTAATAGCAATTCAGTGTTTATTAAAGGTTCAGCTAGGTAGCTCAGTGGATAGACCACCAGCCTCAGAATCAGGAAGACTGAATTCAAATGTGACCTCAGACCTCAGTAGATGTATGAATTTAGGTAAGTCACTTCACCCTATTTTTCTCCTCATCTAAAAAATGAGATGGAGAAGGAAATGGCAAGGCACTCCAGTATCTTTGTCAAGAAAACCCCAATGTCAGACACAACTAAAATGACTAAACAACAATAACATATTAAAGGACTAAGAAGTCCATTTTTAGCAGTTGTGTATACAAAAAAAAAAATAAAATTGTCCTTGTCCTTAAGGAGCTTATATTCTTCTATGAGCACACAATATATCCATGCTTTGCACACAGAAAAGCAAGTAAAAAGTTTCCAGAGAGTGAAAGGGTAATAGGTGATGAGTTATTTTCATTTCATGTAGATATGTAAAGACTGAATTTTTGCTTGATGATTTTAAGAATAAGGAGGACAACAGAAGAAATACAAAGAAATCTAACCACACTTCTCCCAAATCAGATAGATAGGAGAGAGCAGGGTCAAGAAAAGCCAGAGAGGAGAAAGTGTTTAGAAGAGGGTAGTCAATCATGTCAAATGCTACACTGAAGGATTTAGAAAAGGCCATCAGATCTGGCAATTAGATCACTGATAATTTCAAAGAGAGAGAGAGCTATTTCAGTTGAGCGAATTGTAGCATTTTAGAACTAGAAAGAATCTTGGAGTTCAGCCACCTCATTTCTTTTCAATGGGATCCAGAGAGGTAAAGTTGCATCTCAAATAGAGGTAAAATGTGACTATTTATCTGTGTCATCAATCTCCATCAATAGACACAGAGTGGATCCTGAGCTCTACCTTTCTAAAGTGACACTTGGAAAGTACATTTTACCTTTGATAAGTAAAGTTTATGGAAAGTGTCATACCCATGTTCTTTTTCTCTCTTGGTTAAAGAGATTTAGAGGAATATAGAAATTAATTATGAAAACATACTGCATCTTGCAAATGTTTTAAAACAGTAGCTTAATCATATCTGTAACATATCCAAGGCAGAGAATGAGTCAATGCGGAAAAAAAATTAATCTTTGAATTTGCTGAATTTTCATTATGAAAGTCCTCAACCTATTTGTTACATTTACAAGGGACTTTACATTTAATTAATTTTGTTAAATATCTTAAATAAATATTCTGAGGACAAAAAAAAAGATTAGGAGAGAAAAACAACAATGAAGAACCCCATTAAGCCTTCTGGTGTTGAACAGGCTTTTGATTTCAATATAACTTTCTTTTTCTATGGTTTATTAATAAGATTAGCTCCAGGATTCACTAGTAAAGGGCAGAGCCTGTTCAATAATATCCAACTGTTCACAGCCAATATGAAATGGTCCAGATTAAAACATCTATTCTCACTCCTTACAAATCCCATTCAAACGCAGTCATGTTTATTCTTTCAGCTTTTTTTAAGGTAATACTATATTAAAATAGGTTACACTTTCTGGACAATTCATATTCAATCATTGTCCTGCATTGATTTCTCATGAGTATTAAAATTTTTTAAGAGTTAAGATTGGAAAATTTTTGAGAAACACAAAACATGCAACTTTTTGCTTATGTTAAACATTTATATTGTATTTATGGGCTATGGAAAACTCTGGTTAAGTAATGTTAAAACATTTTAACCTTGCACCAATGGTGATCCATTTCATTTTTTAAAAAATGAAAAGAAATTAAAAATTTGGGAAAGGAATATATTGTCATCAGTGTATATAGGAAATAGCTAGTATCAGCTTTGTTTAGTCATTAAATATTTAGGCAATTACCAAAGAAATGCATGTTGTGAGGTACCATAACATGCTTATTCATCTCCCCACATACATACATCATTGCCTTGTAATCAGGCATTGTTAATGTTCTTCCACAGCTGTCGTTAGATCTTCAGTTACCTGGATGCTTCTTCTTTTTAAAAGCACTACAAGGTAAGTAGACTAAGTATGGCAGGAAATTTTGTTGAACTCTATCAGCTCCTTTCTGTTTGTCTCCAAGCAGAACCTATGAACCATCCTTCCATTTGTTTGTAACTGCATTTATATCTCCTAGTTTGACTTATAGTCATATTGTCTCTAGTCATTTAACAAGGATATCAAATCTGGAATGACAACAGTTACATTAATGTTTAGAGATGGTATGAAAAAAACAACTATGATTCTTAGTGACCTCTACTTCCCTTTCTGTCACTCTGCCCATATTACTGTAGAAATAGGAAGTGATCACATAAGAAGATAGCTCATAGTGTATTATGCATACTTCATACACTTGTTTTCCTTCTTTTTCTTTTTCTTTTCCTATTTGGATTGCTGTCATTCATTTTTGAGTAACTGTAGATCTCAGTGTGGTAATCTTTAATGGTAACATTTCAATCAGGAAACACTTGATCCTTTGGCAATTAGGAAGACATGACAGCCAAAGGTAATTCAAGGTTAGAGAACAAGCTTATTTTCCAAACACTTCAGAATGGAAGAACAGAAACTTTATTTTCTCAAAAATGGTGAAAAAATGAACAGTAAGATGAGCCTGCTGAAAACTTGGCATAAAACAATTGCACCTGAATTCTCAAAATAACGGTTATAGGTAGAAGTGGAAGAAGGATGACAAATAAAAGCAAAACAGAACAGATTTGTGAACTATTTCTATAGTGAACTATTATTATATTAATCTTTCACATTTAGACCCTTGAGACTACTTTATGTCTGTGTGAGGAAACATTGGTGCCACTTGAAGACATGAAGTTGGAGAAAAAGCTGTATCTGATGAAATACAATATGAAGAAACCTATGCAAGAAGTAACACAATATGAAAAGAAAAAACCTCAGGGAAGCAAGAATCTCATGGCATTTTCTAAAAACAAAACAAAACATAAACCTTCAGAGATCATAATCCACATCCATTTCTCATAATGTTTAGATCAAGGGTACCAATGGTCCCCATGAAGTCTGTAGTATTCATTAAACATCTGAATGTATTATGTTCATTCTACACCTTGAGGGGGTCATTGGCCAACGAGGGACATTAAAAAGGTGAATACTCATGATGGAATTATAGATAGACAGATAGATACATACATACAAGCATACATACATGCAAACATGCATACATACACACATATATATCTAGATAGATAGATAGATAGATATGTACGCATACAGCACCTAGCAGACATTGAATGATTGACTGATTATCTCATATTTATCTTTGCACCTCTGGCACATAGTACATAACATGATAAATGCTTGTTGCATGTATAAATTAAAGGAAGAATGATTGATTTACCAAAGGCTACATTGATGGAAAATCTTTGATGAGAGTGTGGATTTAGATTTTGTATTTTGAGTCCAAGTCTGGTACTTGTCTCTCTGTATTAACTTATCTCATGAATTGACCTCCTGAAGAAGAAGACTGTTTCTTCTTATTCTAAATTATTGTAGTGTCAGAACTGCTTCCAGTGGATGTAAATTACAGGCAATTATGTTTATTTCAGTTAAAAAGAAAATATTTCTGCCACATAGAACTATCTAGTAATGGAATATGTTTGAAAAAGTAATAAATATCCTAGTCCTGAAAATGTTTCAGTAGTTCTCAAAGGTATGTTTTTTAGGAATTTGGAAATGGGATTAGGATTATGAAAAATATCACATTCTATTTTGCATTTCCCCAACAAACTCTAATAAAAATAAGAAGTAACATTTTCTATAGTGCTTTATGGTTTGACAAGATGCTTCACATATATACTCTCATTTGATCCTCACAAGCACTCTGTGAAGTGGATTATTATATGGGCAGTATGGGAGTATTATCAACTCAATTTTACACATGAGGAAACTGAGGCAGGCAGTGATTAAATGACTTATTCAGGAAAGCACAAGTAATAAAAGTCTGAAGCTAGATTTGAATTTAGGTCCTCCTGAATCAATATCCAGCATTCTACTATCCTATTCTGCTCCAGGATCCCACTTTCTATCCACTGCATGACCTAACTGTCCCTGAAGCTCTGTCTTTCTGACTACAAGACTGGCTATTTATCCATTTGGCATCATTGTCTCTCTATTCTATTATTGATAATTAAATATCAAATTGCAAAATCCATTCTCTTCTCTTTATTTTAATACCAGTTTATTGACTACCTTCTACATTTAAGTAATATGCTTCACACTATGGGAAATATAAATGTGATGGTATCCCTCCCCTCTAGGATCTTTTGATCTGATTGTTAAAATAGCAACATGAGAGGAGGCAGCATAATACAATAAAAAGTGCAATGGCCCAGGAGTTTGGGGACCTGGCTTCTGTCCTCAGCTAATTCACTAAATGACCTCAGCAAAATTGCTTTATCTTATTGGATTTCATCTGCAAAATTAGGATGTTGCTAGATGAGGAAATCTCTAAGGCCTCTTTAGCTCTAAGATTCTATGAGTTTCAATTATAAAAATGAAACAATTAAATAATACAAATCAGCTTATCCCTAATGAATTTTGTCTAAGCTTTTAAGGCCTGACCTAATTTCCCTAAGCTGAGTTCTCTCTAGGTCATAAATAGTTTAGGAGTTGATTCTACCAGTGATGAGTGTTGCTAACTTGTATTTTTCCCTTAGAATTCAAAGTGATAAAAATAATCAAGTTCAAACATCTTTTGGACAAAGTGAGTCACAGATCTATGTTCTGCTACTTTCTGGACCAGCAGAATGTAGTTTCTTTTGTAGAAGAGAATGAAAGCTTCCTAATTTAAAGAAGTAGAAAAATTTTAAAGCCAGAACCAATTTATAGCTAAACCATTTGCATGTAGACAATTGTTATAGTTTTCCTATAGCCCAGGACAAAACTAGAAGGGCATTTATTTTCCCCAAATTGGATAGAAGTGTCTTCCCCCAAAGTGAGTTACTAAGCATGAAGAGACAATGTATAACTAAATTAGACAGGGAAACCTTAACCAAAGAAAATTCCTGGTCTGATACCCTCAATATGAAATAGTTAAAGCCGCTGGACAGATCAAGAAAACTCTTACTCTCTCCCATGTAATACATAGGATAACAGAGAGTACCCCTGACTGACAGACATGGTCTATATCAGTGAAAAATCAGTGCACAGAACATGATTATAGTCATGTAGGAGTTGTACAAATTCCTGGAAGGTGGTCCACAAGAAGCATAGTATGAAAAGATTCTTTTCCTAGGACTATAAGGTGATACTTAAAGTTCCTCTGATTTATTAATGATTAAAATTTTGCTTTATAGTGCACAGGCCAATGAGTTTGAAAATGGGGCTGCCTAGTAAAGGATTTTTTTTTCTCCAGGTATCTCAAGACATGGGAAATGAGAAAGCTCCATCAAATGGTCTAGGTCATTTACACCAAGAGGATTGGGGATAGTGTAAGAATAATTAGAAATCTATGTAATAAAATACCACAATATTACCGGTTACCATTTCATGTACTATGGAAACATAATGGGGATCAGTGGAGAGAGGCATCAAATTAGACCTTAATTATCAAACAAAATCTCATAGATGTAGTAGAACTTGAGATAAACTAGAAAAGATGCGTGCAAAATTCAAACCTCATTGTCCACTAGCAATTATCTTTTTTAAAAATAGTTATTCAAAGTAATTAAATTATAGACAAGAAGTTGTAAAACATTTCACTCTTCTAGGAATGGGAAAAACTTTAAAAATTGATTCAGCAATTTGTACAATATTCAGTCTCTGAGTCAAGGGTCACCTTGGCATATCATCAGTCAAACTCAAAAACCAATGGTCATTTGTGCATTCCAAGCATGTGTTGGAAGATACGGATTTTCCAAGAAATAAATTGGGAAAGAGAAAATTAAAGACCTTTTATTAACCTGCAATTACAGTTGATGGTTTGGGTAAAAAAATGTAATTTTGATCTCTTACTTTGTTTTCAGTAGTAAGAGAATATTGAAGAAAAAATTAGAAAAATTAGTAATTAGTTTTTCCTAAAAGTGGTCCTAGAAAAATATCTATATAAATATGTCCTTTCTAAAAGGGAATTGATGAAGTTTGTCAGGTGGATGCGTGGTGTGTGCACCTTCAGCAAGTGTTTCCATGGTCTTGAAATAGAATATCAAAGGATTGGATGCTGTTAGAAAATCCCTAGCTTTGTATTATCATCTTCACATCTGCTTATTATCTTTTCATAATTATATTGTTGAATGGATTCATAAAGTATAAATCAATGGAAAGGGACTGAGAAAGTGAGAATGAGATGTATGTCGTTGTTTAATCATTTTCAGTTGTGTCTGACTCTTCATGACCCTTTTTTAGGTTTTCTTCATGAAACTATTGGAATGTTTTATCATTTCCTTCTCAAGCTCATTTTCCAGATAAGGAAACTGAGGCAAACAAGATTAAGTGACTTGCCCAGGGTCACACAACTAGTAAGTGTCTGAGAACTGATTTGAATTCAGGTATTCCTGATTCCACATACTCCAAGCCTGTGCTATTAGGGGAAGACAACATAAAAAGGAGACTGAAAGGGGTTCAATGAGAGAATGTCAATGTATGTTGGTGTAGGCTTATGATGCTTGATCCTCACAGAGTCCAAAGCTAATAGATGAACAGATGAGAAGTGACATTACTTTGAAAAGTCTAAACCCTCTGTTCTGCTCTCAAGTTGTCTATACAGAGGGTAACTCTAACCTCTCTGAGGGTGCTGAAGAGGTGTTGAGTACCAAGCTAAATCAGTCTCCAAGATGATGAGATTTCAGGTGTTGAGCTTATTGCATTGAGATATGATGTCTGGGGAATTGGAATAAAATGGAGTAGGTAGGGTGGCAATACGATGTTGGGCCTGGGGTCAAGAAGACTCATCTTCCTGAGTTAAAAATTTGGTCTCACACACTTACTGGTTATGTTATAATGGACAAGTCAGTTTCTTCATCTGTGAAATGAGCTTGAGAATGAAATGGCACTGCAGTATCTTTGCCAAAAAAATTGGTGTCATGAAATAACTGAAATGACTCAAGAGCACTGACAAATGAAATAGTGGCTGTTGGGAAATGATATTTATACACACATGTGTGTATCTAGATAGATAGATAGATAGATAGATAGATAGATAGATAGATAGATAGATAGAAAGTCTTCTTTTGGAGATTATTAATTGGCCTCAAACTTTTTGACATGATTTCCAAACTCAAACAAAAACTGAATTTGTCTTCTAGGGAAAAGGGAATTCTCCCCATTATTCTTATGCCAATTCTGTAGGTGTTAGGGAGGGGGACCCACAACATTTAAAAAGGTGTTTGTACCACAATTACAATTTCTTAACAGCAACTGCATATTCTCTTATTACTTTCTAATTGCAACTAAGACAGCAAATTACATTCCATTGTATTGTAAAGTAGCTTTAGCTTGCTGGATTGCTTATCAATATAACCAGCTGTTCAATGGTAGATCCAGTGATGACAGCACTTTTAATTGCTTCTTTTCATTTGGCTAAGTAAGTTCAGATGGTCACTAATTAGTTCTGTCATGGCAAGATAGTTTTGTTATGAACAATGCAATCAGTGTTTCATTGAAAAGACAACTGTCTTAAGATCAACACTGCTTAATTATCCCTAGGAATTTATCCTCAGTTTCCTCATTTGTTGGAGCTTCCATGAGTTAGGTGACAGGCATTAAACAGAACTGCAGTTTGGACGCATGCTCCTGCTGGTGCATATAATGATTTCTCATTTTCCTCTGCTCAAAAGCATTCAACTGAAACCAGTCATAAAGACTTATTTTTTATTAAGGTCTACACAGTGCTCAGGGGCACCACAAGTTATATCAAAATTATAAGATATTAAAATATCACATGCATCTGTATTTTATCACATCAGGAAGTTATTTTTAAGTACCCTGATTGAATGATTACTTATTCTGTTTTCTTTGTTGATGTAAGAAGAACTTTTCCTTCCAAAATTTCATTACACTATGCTTAAGATAAAAACTAGTTTTTGTTTTGTTTTGTTTCCATACAATATGTCATAAGAATCACTAGACATGCTTGAGATGTCATATAGAGACCTAATTTTGAATATAAGGTGAAGGTTCTCCCATTAAATCTCAAGGTTCCAAGGTCAGAGGCTAGGTACTGGTGAGAGGGGAGTAATGAAAATGAGGAGGATGGTCAGAGTACAGGCTATATGGCTTATAGATGTTCAGAAAGTTATGTGGTGGCCTAGTATATGTGTTATATGTTCTGTTGTCATCTCCAATTACAATAAAATTTCTGTGAGGTCAAGGACTGCCTTACCTGTTAATATTTATGTATCCTGTGCTTGGCACAGTCTGGCATACAGTAAGGCATTAATAAATGTTGCTTTTTTTTCATTCACTTATGTAACTCATTTATTGAAAATGGGGAGATGATAGTTTCATTATATAATGCCCTGATTAAAAAAAAAAAACATGAAAATATGTTAAGTTCGATTTCATTTGGTAATGCAATCAGAGGAGAGCAGCCAGTACAATGACTACAGAAAAAAAAAAAAGCTTAAAAGGATTTATTAGAAACTAGGGCTATTTAGCTTACAAAGAATTCTTATGATTTGGGGGTAAGGGAGAGAAAAGAAATGAGAGCAGTCTTCAAGTATTTGAATGGCTGCTCTGTGGAAAATCAATTATATCTTTTTTTGCTTGTCTACAGGGTAAGGAATTAAAACAAGGATGAATTAAAGTTGGGACAGGGGAAATTTGGAAGATATTGTCATATCCCTCATTCTGGATGCATCAAATAAAGAATGACAAAACATTTATCAGTTCTTTACTGTGTGCCAAGTATTATAGTAAGCCTTAGATGTACAAATACAAACAAGTAAGGCAGTCCATGTATTCAAGAAACTTACAATGGAGAATTATATAGACAATTTACTTAACAATTAAGACCATCAAAAACTCAAATAGGCTTCCTTGGATGATAGTGGATTCTCCCTCACTGGATGATAGTGGATCAAAAACTGGATGACCACTTGTTGAGTCTGTTGTATTAGGCATCCTTCTTCATGTGCAAATTGGACTAATTAATGCTGAGATTCCTTTAAGAGAGTTCAGACAATGTTAACTTTTTTATGGCTACAATGTCATTGTTTTGATTTAGAATAGATGATACAAACCATTAAAACTCCAAGGTTTCATTTGATTTCTTCCTCCTTCCTTCCTTCCTTCCTTCCTTCCTTCCTTCCTTCCTTCCTTCCTTCCTCCCTCCCTCCCTCCCTCCCTTCCTTCCTCCTTTTCTTTTTTTCTTCCTTTCTTCCTTCTTTCCTTGTTTTCTAAAAGTACATTCTCACAAAGGTATTTTAGAAGTGAAAATACAGGCGCATATGTTTGTACATATACAGGCACATATGGTATGTATGCATATATAACTATATGGTATATATAATGGAAATATGTAATGCATATATATATATTTATGTAATGATAAAATAATGAGAAAGAGGGATATATATGGCTCTTTTCTTTTATTTTGCTATTTTCTATTTGAACTAATTCAATAATCTATCCTTGAATAACTTTTAAATTGTTTGTACTTATTTATTTCATGTACTTTATCAATTACATATTTTGTTCATTAATTCATATAAAGTGTTCTTACCATTTCCTTGAGTACTACAATGAGTTCAAAGATGATTAATATCCAAAAGAAATCATTTCACTTTGATCAACAGAGAATAAGTTACTATCAAAATATTGATGAATCTGTCCCATTCGGTGGCTTTTTTTGTCCTGCAGATGATCTTGAAATAATACATTGTATTATTACTAGAACTCACACCAAGATTTCTATATGCATAATAATTATTTTCTTCAAGTTCTTTTTGCTGAAGTTTTGGGTGGATCATAATGTGCACCAGAAGAGGAAGTACTGATATTTATAAAATTGCTATTGCATTTAAATATCATTGCTTTTGAGGATATATTATATATATACTTCACTTCTCCTCCGTTTTGTTGTGAAAGATAGTTTGTCTTTTCATTTTCTTTACAGTGAAAGTATCAATGCAGAGTTCAGATCTTCCAGCAACGTCAA
This sequence comes from Notamacropus eugenii, assembly GCF_028372415.1. NCBI lineage: Eukaryota > Metazoa > Chordata > Mammalia > Diprotodontia > Macropodidae > Notamacropus > Notamacropus eugenii. The sequence continues at coordinate 86,783,112 of NC_092877.1, read as the reverse complement.
CTTCTTGGTCATTAGACAAGATTTCACAGTTAAAATGCCAAACAGTTAAATAAATGTTTGTATGTTTAAGTAGTTTGTGATTGTTACTGCTATCTACTTTTCCTTGACTCCACTATTGTTATTTCAGATGCTAAAGGAGTCTTCGTAATATTGATTTTTATTGTAAATAAGTTTTCATTGATATCTTAGCTTCATTAAGTCATCATGATTGTCCTGTCTTCCCCTTCCTACCACATCCCAGAGAGCCATTTCATAAAACAAATAGTAAGTTTTATAAGAAAAAAATAGCCTGAAAACATGTGTAATGTACTGTGAAGATGGACATAACTGAAAATGACCAAATGACCACAACAAACTTTCCATCTATATAGTTATAGTTATAGTTAACTTTGTATATTGCTTTTCTGGTTCTGTTTATTTCACATCGTATCAGGTCGTAGAGATCCTTCCAAACTTCTTTGTATTCATCACACAAATAATTTATTTTTTAATGTTGTTTAACTTTTTTATTTTAAATTATTTTACTTGTTTTCAGCTTTCTACAATCATCTCCATATATCTTAGATTTTTTTCCTCTCCCTCCCCTTCCCCTTCCTTACTGCCTCCCTCCCTTTCCCTGAGAAGGTGTGCAATCTTACATAAGTTCTACACATATATTCCTTTTAAATACGTTTTCCCCTTAGTCATGTTGCATAGAAGAATTAAAATGAACAGGAGAAACCATAAAACAAAACAAAACATAACACAAGAGAAAATGGTCTGCTTCATTCTGGGATCCAATTTCATAGTTCTTTCTCTGACTATGGAAGGCTTTTTGGCTCAAGAGTCCATTGGGAATTTTTTAGGTCCTTGCATTGCATAGACTAAGTTTACCAGAAAAATTCCATGCACACTGTGGTTGTTGCTGTGTACAAAGTTCTCCTAGTTCTGCTCCTTTCACTCAGCATCAGTTCATTTGTATCCTTCCAAGCCTCTCTGAGGCCTTTCTCTTTATCATTTCTTATAGCACAATAGTATTCCATTACATTCACATGCCACAGCTTGTTCAGCCAATCTCCAATTGACAGGCATTGCCTTGATTTCCAGTTTTGGTCTCCACAAAGAGAGCTGCTATGAATACTTTTGTACCTGTGGGACCCTTTCCCATTTTTATGATCTCTTGGGGATATAGTCCTAGAAGAGGTATTGCTGGGTCAAAGTGTATGCACATTTTTGTAACCCTTTGGGCACAGTTCCAAATTGCTCTCCAGAATGGTTCAATCAGCTCACAGCTCCAGCAACAATGAATTAATATTCCAGCTCTCTCACATCTTTTCCAACATTTGTCATCTTCCTTTTTTGTCATGTTAGCAAATCTGATAGGTATGATGTGGTATCTCAGAGTTGTTTTGATACACAAATTATTTCTTATAACAGTAATATTCCATTACATTCATACATACATCAGAACAGTAACATTCCATTACATCCATTCCATTACATCCCATAATATTCCATTACATTCATGTACCCAAATTTGGTTAGCCATTCCCCAATTAATGGGAATCTACTTTGTTTCCACAGAGTAGTTGCATAGGTATAAGCTTCCCAACCATAGTGTATCACTAGGTTAACATTCAGAGTTTTTGTATGTTAGAAGAAATAACAGTCAATAGATGTGCATAGCCTTCTAGAACCTCTTTAGATAACAAAGTTGACTATGGATTATCCACAACACTAATTTTGTTCTTCAAAAAGACCTAGATAGACATTTTTAATTGTCTACCTCTAAATTTAGTGATGGTTTTATGTAGATATTTCATAAATGATAAACCCAAATATATTGTTGGTATGTTTGTAATGGTAATTATGAGAATTAAAGATGTCCCCCACCCATTAATGGGCCTGTTCATTAAGGGAAGTTTGATTAGGGAAAACCCATATCTTTTATTAATTTTCTAATGAGGCATGGGTTCTCAAGTGTTGTCATGTTCTCTGGCTCTGAAAAGTGTATAAATACTGTGAGGTGAGGTTTTACTTTGGGGCTTGCTCATTGGATATGTTTGTTTGGTCAGATGAGACTGTGGGCAGCCACAAGGAGATGCAGGAATTTTGACTGTATTGACTTCTTCTCAGTTTGTCACCGTAGTAGATTTCTATGGTCAGAATTTTTTTCTATTGTTTGCTCATTTTACAGCCTATTTCTCGACTTTAAATCTATATGGAACTCTGCTTCCCAAGTAAAAGGGGCAATATCCTAAGCATCAGGTTATTTTGTACAGTTGTTTTCAGAAATAATTTTGGGGACCTGTAAGTTTTTGGCTGTTCAAAGGTAATATAATCTTGGGAGAGATGTGTTTATGACTCTCTTTACTGTGCAATGGTTTTTGAGCTACCACAAGCACTTTTCTCCACCCTGGAAATATAACCAAGGTCCCTATTACTCTGTGGATGTGTCTATTGGTCTTCCTCTTCCTCCTAACACTGTGACAAAGACCTAGGAGTATGACTCAAATCTAAGCATAAGCAGTGCAACAGAGTCCTGCCCCTGGTGCCAGCAAAGGTATCCATGTAAATCTTCTGACTCATTGTCTGTTCCCCTTACCTTCTGTGTGCTGAGAGGTCTGGAAACTGCCACAGCTGCCACTGATTTAATTGCCCCAGACTAACAATATTTAGAATGGAAAATATGTATAATTCAAACCTGCCAACCCACCTACCCCCCAAGAAAAAGAGAGTACATGGCCTCATGATTTCAGTCTATTCATCCTTTCCTGATATAGATCAAAGCCACTCTTGGACAGGTTGAATTGAGGAGACTCTTAAAATAGCTATCCAAGCTACCACACAAGTCACATCTAGATAGACTTTTTGAACATGCACATAAAACACACATACATACACAAATATCAGCACTGTATACTAGATCTCTTGTTCTTCCAATGAATTTTATTTTTATTTTATCAATATCTGTAAAGCAGTCCTTTTGTAGTTTGTGTAGTGCTATATCTGTAAATTAGCTGAAAATATTCTCATTTTTATTAGCCATAAGCTTTGAATATAAATCCTGCTATATACATTTAATTTATCTTACTTATTTTTCTTTTATAATATCTCTACAGATATTAGATGAGTTCCAAATATTTTATGCATTTTATGATTATTTTGAAAGGAACTTCTCTTTCTATTATTTTCTCCTCAGGATGGATGGGTCTTGTTGTTGTTGTTTGTTTTGGGACATCACAATTTATAAAAAAATGTTGAAAACAGACTTTCATAAAAGTTGTTTCAGGTTATTTATTTATGTCACCCAGACATGACTCAATGAGACATAATGTAAAATGCATATAAAGATATATGCTCCCTAATACCTGATATTGGTACAGGATAACGTGTCTCTTCCTACCTTTTACAAAATCCTCTGTGACATCTGAATGTCTTTAGGAAACAATACAAAATTCTTAGTTGAGTATTTAAAACCCTCTACAATCTGTCTCCCATCTGCCTTTCCAGTTTAATTTCATATTTCTGCCTTTCCTACATTTGCCATTATGGTAACCATACAAACAGCTTGATATACTTCCCTTTAAAGTTTATGGCTAAGTTAAGCTTGCTCAGGATTCCATGAGAAATGACTTCTATGAAGCTGTTACCTCTTCATCCAGATCTCTGAAGTAGCCGTAGTAACTGTATTTTGAAAGTATATAAGAACAATAAATATAAAATAACTTTGAAAGTTGTAATAAATGTACATCACAACCTTTGTATGACATGGGGGCAATTATACTTTATTCAATATTAGATAAAATATGATAATATGCTTATTGACTATAAACTTGTACAGGATTGTTTATGAAAAAGCATCTAGCATTTAAACACTGAAAAGCTAAGAAAGAGAAGTGAAAGGATGGATTTAAAAAGTGCATTAACAAAACTGAAAATTGTAAATTATATATGCCACAGTTGCTATTGATAAGTAAGTTTAGACAGGCAAAAGAACAAACTGGAAAGAGAAATCCTATGAAGTCATACAGCAGATCATCTTATTTTGCTGAGATATTTTCCTCAGTGAGAAGTTAGTGAAGTGGAGCATGGATCAGCTTAACTTAGCAGTAAAAAAAAAAAAATCCATCCAAAATATAAATGAAATTAATCAAGGAACTTTAATGGATAGTTCTTGAGACACCAAAGTTTGCAGTTAGAATTGAGTCACTTTCCTTAAAACTAGACGTAATTATGCCCAACATCTGAAACACATATTTGGAGGTGGCTAAATTGAAATGTATTAGTAGGGGGCAAAGATTTAGATTGGTGACTAAGTGAATACTCTTCCTTTCAATAGTTACCCCTAGAACATGGAAAGAATATGAGTATAACTATGTTTTATTGGTCCTGCCTGCTACATGTTTATTATATTCAAGCATGACTTGAGTCTGGTAACGTCTGCATATAGACTTGAGACTGTCAGATCAGGTTAGAGCAGCTGAATCAGCCCAGAGAATGACTGGGTATTAAAATATCCAAGCATTCCATGCATCTGTTACAACAGTGTTCCAGTTCTACCTTCATACCTTTGCACAAGTGTTCTCCTATATATGGAACAAATTCCATCTTACCTCTACTTTGTGGTAATCACAGTTCATGTGATAACTCCCATATCATAACGGTCTTTATATGTTTATTGCTTCATATATTCTCATTTACTTATCTGTGAACATGCTATGCTTCCCAGGAGAAGATAGGCTCTTTAAGACGAGAGTTTATCACTGTCTTAATATCCAAACACTCACCACAGTTCTTTACCGATTATGGACACTTTATATAAATGCTTGCTACCTTGAATTGAACTTAAATATACTTTAAAATGTGCTAGTACACAATGTATTATTAATTTATTATTATTAATGTGGTAGTACATCAGTTTTCCCCCTTTTCTTCTACTCTCCAAAATTTTTATCCATTTTTGTCCCACATTATTTCATTATGATTTAGAATATTTATTATGTATTAGTAAGCATTCTCATGAAACTAAATTCTCTTTTTCTCAACACACACACACACCCACTCTCACATACCCACACACCATGCATACGTACAAACCTGAATACATACAATGCACACACACATCTGGAGCCTGCAAGACTTCTGATATTTTGAACTTGTGTTATCTGTGACATACTCTCTAGGCCTCAGCCAAATCTTTAGGACTTATCTCCTGAATCTCCAAGCACTTTCTGTTCTGCTTTCATAGATGGAGTTCCCCAGGTTGGTTACAAAGAAAATAAGCAGCCTTTGAATACTCTCTTAAATGTCTTTATAGGCATCATGGAATTCATAGAATGCATGTAGTGAAAGTGATCTTAGGGATAATTTAATTCTACCTTCCCAGAGAAGAAAACTGAGACCTAATATTTTCAAAGTGATTAGTGGAAGGACCATGAACAAATACGAAAAAAGTTGAAATACACATACTGATCTTTTCATTCTAATCTCATTTTTTCCTGCTTCACTTCATCCATTCAATTAACAGCTCACAGATATTGTGCAGAGTAGCCAAAAATACACGTAGAGTATGCATTCACAGCACATCTCTTGTTATAAACCTCTGCATTTTAAAACCCTGGATTTTGTTGCACCCTGGAATCCCTCCTCTTAGGATTACATCTCTAAAAATGAAAATAATTTGGGAAAAAATAAAGTGATAGGGATGTAATTTTGTTTTAAATACCTTGAAAAAACAAATTATCCAGTTAAATATTTGTTAAATAATTGAAATATGTCCAATGCATAAACTGAAAGAAATTTGTTAAATAAGTATTAGGAAACAAAAATCATGTTTATTTTTAAAGTTTGATAATGGCATGCCAAATATGGATTTAATTTCCTGTGGACAATGCTAGAAAAATGAAGGCCATCATGTAAGGGAATATAAGAATACATTTTACAGGAAAAAACTATACTTCAAATTATCAACAACTAAATAGAACTGTGGGTGATAAGAATTTCCATTACAGTAGCACAAAATACAACTGAGCAGCAAATATATTTTTATACTGAGTGCTCAGCACATACATTTGAAAGATTAGATTTATTGACTCAAAGGTCTTTAATAATTAAGCAAACTTATCACATACTATTAGGTATTATAGATATTTGCATTTTATTATAGCTCTTTACTCGACAGTAAACTTTATAAGACCAAGGACCATTCCTTATCCAAACTTGGTATCTCTGCAAGTACCTAGCACACTACTCTGTATACAGCAGACACTCAATAAATGGTCAAATAAATGCAAAAAAAGTGATGTTAGCCTGGGAAAATCACAAGTTCTCTGTGCCTTAGTTTCCTTATCTATAAAATAAAGGGGTTGGACTCAACTTTCTCTCAGGTCCCTTTTAGACTAGATCCATTTATACTTGGAAAATATCCAAGAATTAGTAGCCCCTTAGATATTTTTTAAAGAATGATGAGGAAGATAGATTCAAGTTTTATGAATGTACTGTTTTGGTTATGTGTATTGTGTTCTTCCTATGTAATGCAGCAGTCCAACTACACACACACACACACACATATGTATATTTGTGTGAATATGTGACATAGATGTATGTAGATGCATATGCAAATGTGTGTATATGTATATACGACTTGACTTTTGAAGGAGCTATACTCCAATATACTATGATGCAAATAATTCTATCAGAATCATTTGAGTCATTTTCTCAATACATATGAAATCTGTGTAGGCACCTCCAGCTTCAACTCTCACTTTTACATGGAGAGTGATGACTATGATTTTTATCATGATAGTTTCTAAATCAGAAAGTCTCTAACCCTATTATAATACAGACTTATCCAGTAATAATAACTGTAATAAATGACAATTATGTAGCCCTTAAATTTGCAAAGAATTTTACATACACTATCTGATTCAGTCTTCACAACAACCCTGTGAATAAGGTATGATCATTATCCATTATTTTACAGAAGAAATTGAGGTTTAGAAGTTAACTTCTTCAGCACTACAAAGCCAGTAATTATTAAAGAAAGGACACCAACACAGGGCTTCCTGACTACCTATCCACCACCCCCACCCCACCATGATGCTTCTCCAGAAGCCTTCCAAAGCCTTAATCTCTAATATTGACCTCTCTTCTCAACTCCAGTCCTGCATCTCTTATTGCCTATAGGCTATTTCTGTAAGCATTCTCTACCAGTACTTCAAATTCAATATGTTCAAAATCAAGATTATTGTTTCCTACCAAATAGGCTCCTTCTTATTACTCTTATTTCTAACAATGGCATCACCTTTCATGGCATTTCCATGCTTCAGACACTGGAGAGATTTCTATATTGTTGATTTTTTATTTCTTTCTCTCCCTCCCTTTCCATATTTAGTTAGTTACTTGGTTTCCTTTATTCCACTTCTACAACACTTCTGACTTCCCTCTCCTCTCTGTTTACTACCACTGGAATGCATCCTCATCCCCCTCTGACTAGATTATCTTAAGAAACTTCTTGCCTTTTCTTTCTCTGCTGCTTTAATTCATACCTATATATACATCATATTATATTGCCCCTCTTATATTTTCTGATTCCATTCATGGCCAAATTGTTGATATAGCTGTAACTCAGTTTCTTCAGTAGCAGGTCATTTCATTTCATTATCAGACATGAAACTTAGATCACTGATAGTTAAGTTAATATTTATTTATGGAATGAAAACCTAATGTATTTTAGCATTCTCTGTCCATTTTAGTTGCTCTGTATCTCTGACTGCTGAACCAGAAAACACCAGAGAAAACTTGAGTTTTGTTTTGTTTTGTGGATTATCATAGTCAAATAATTTATCCCTAGGGATCAGACCACTGATGATATGTCTATCTTTACTTATTCAGTGCCTAGATCTTATCAGAGGACTTTTCATCTTTCCAGTAATAGTTAACCAAACGTCACATACAAGTAGGGCAACCTAGCTGAGTATTATGATACCCTGGGGGATAGAAAGGAAAGAGTATGTGCCAGACAAGTCTATCCACCACCACCACCTCTTCCACAAGCACCATCCTCCTTTAGATTCCAATAGAGGTAATCCAAGATTTTGAACCTAAGGCCCTTGGGAAACATAGGGGTTCCAGCCCAGGGCTATCAGCCATCTTCCTGGAATGTCATTCCACTTGGAGATGTTTGGAAAAGGCTCCTTTAGGTGCCAAAATTATAGCTACTAAAGACTCAGAGAAGAAAATTCTTACAACCAAAGCTCTCGGTCCTGTCAAATGGTGTGATTTCAGAGAGGAGAGGAGGAGAGGGAAGGAGAGGGGAAGACAAACTCATCTAATATCTTATGAGTCCTTTTTCAAAGTTTCTTTGAAGTTCCTTTGCCTTCAGCTTATTCTTCTTTATACTGGTAGTATCAATTAAATATCTATCTAGAACTCCAGGATTTAGATCACTTCTACATTTGAGAATTTCTGGTATCTAGGAAAAAAAATGTAGCTGTTTAGAGATAACCAAGTGGCAAAATGGATTGAGTATTTGACCTGAAATCAGAAATGCTGGAGTGTAAATCAGCTCTCATACTTTTAGTAACTGTGTAACCTTGGGCAAGTCAGAGCCTCCTCAGTCTCAGTTTCCTCATCTATAAAATGGAAATAATAATAAAACCTTCTTCCAAGAGTTATTGAGAAGAGTAAATAAAATATATGTACAGTGTTTTGCAAATATTTAAGTGCTATAGAAATGTTAGCTTTTCTAATTATCATTATCATTTGTTGCTATTACTAAGAGAAGGCATCATTGTATAGTTTTTCTTATTATTGTATCTTGTTTGTCTATTAATTTTATGCCACAAGTTAAAGTACTGCCCATATTTATGCATATTTGATTCTGTGGGGATAACAACTCTAGTATGTCATGGTCATAGCAATGGGGTTAATGTAGATTAAAAGTTTCAAGAAGGAGGAAGATTTTGAAAATTAGGTCTGACATCATAGCTGCTTTAATTGCACACAGGCAAATTCACCAACCCATAATGAATAAGTTGATGCTCCCTTTTGAGGAGAGTCAGAGCTGAGAGATAAAAAGTAATCTACTCTCTGAGCATACTAGAGATTTTGGGATACCCTCAGCCTTGATACTCAATATAATACAAGTACAAAAGAATTGGGCTGGGATGACCTAAAGCTAGACATGTTTTACTGAATAGGTGAATGGCTATCAGTTAGGTCATTTGTTACAGTTATGTCATTTTTTTCATCTTTTTATTTCTTTATTTGTTTTTTATCTGTTGTTCTTATGTATAAGCAAGATTTCAATACAATTGTATACCACATTTTCTATTATAAATCATATAACATTATAAAGAAAAGAATGCAATAAAATGTGTATAATACATTTTAAAAAGGCATATCTGAAGTAATACTACAACTTCTATGAAGAGTACACATATATGTGTGTATATATGTATAATATATGTATCTTCATGTACATACACGTACACACACAAACATGTCAACCTTGATAGCAAGTGTGTTTTCCTTTGTTTTCTGATAGATGTTATTTTCCATTTCTAAATCAAAAGAAATAGAATTTACTTGAAAGAGAATTGACTATTTTGTTATGTAACTAGTGAAATAATTAGTCTTCCTTCACTTATAGGGTTTCATAGGAATTTTGGACAATTGCACCTACATAATGACTGTTGAAACCTTACAACACACTGAAATAAATTCTAAAGAGGCAATATACTTATCACCATGCAGCTTTGGGAATATGTAATATCATAAAAACCTTCCCTCAACTTTGTGCTGATGTATTGGAATGGAAAGATAAATGTCTCTGTGATTTATAACACTGAGTCCAGAAACAAAATAAAATATTGAAATGCTAGAGCAGAGAAGAGCTTTCTGGTTTCTCCCAGTGATTTAGCTATCTCTCTATCATCTGTGTATCTATCATCTATCTATTAACTTTTGTATTTATGTGTTTGTATTTGATTATTTATATTATTCAGAGAACTCAGATTTTGACTTGAAACTATGGATTTTCTCATCAAAATGTTAAAAATTTGGATAGAATGGTTCAAGTAAATTTAGACATTAGTCAAATGTTTAGGATATCTAATAGACAAGCTCATTTCTACGCTCCCCAGCCAGAAGAACCTTCCAAAGAACAAATTCTACTTTTCCTGCCATAGTTGCTCTGCTGACCTCCAATCTCACATCTCTAACTGCCTTCTAGACATCTTGAATTGGAGAGCCCTTAGGCATCTTAAACTCAGCATGTCCAAAAGAGAACTCATCTTTCCTTCTAAAATCTCTTACTTTCTTTATTACTGTAGAAGGCAATGACATCCTATCAGTCCCTCAAATTAACAACCCAGGAGTCATCCTAGATTCTTCATTGTGTGTTGCCCTTTACATCCAAGCTGTTACCAAGGCCTCTTTCTCATACCTTCACCATCTCTCTTAAATATGTCCCTATTCTCTTCAAAAACTGTCATCATTTTAATGCTCAGGATCTCCTGCTGGTCCGTTGAGGTGGGACTTGCCACTGACTTGCTGAGATGCCTCCCATGCTGTACTGGTCCCCTTCAGCAATAGCAAGAGGGACCTTTCCCATTAATCCCCCTAGCCTCCTGAGCTAAAAGACTGCTCTACCCTGTCTTTCTGCTGGCTCCACCATTTCGGAATTTTTCCTGAGGCAATATTCTCTGGATTTTTCAAGGCCTTTAAGGAAGGGTGAGAATGAATTACTGCTTACTCTGCTACCTTGGCTCCCAGAAGTTGAAATAGGAGGCTTTCAAACATTCTGTCTGCTGTTTGATTGCTCCAGGAGCAGCTACTGCTACTGCCACCACTGACTGCTGCTGCAGATTCAGTCACTCCCAAGGCTTGCTTCTGGTTTTCTGGGGCTGAGGCTGTATTGACACACCCTGAGCCTAACTGTGCTTCTCTTTCCAAAAGATCCCTTCTGCTGACCTTTGAAGTTGTCTCTTGCATCTGTGGGCTAAGAAGTCTGCAAACTACCAGTACTGCCAGTGATTCAGTCCCCTGGGGTCTGTCCCAGCTTTGCTGTGGCTGGGTCTGCACTGGTACAGCCTGCTTGCTAGATTGTGATCCTCTTCCAGACAGGTACATCAGACACTTCCTGTCAACTCTCTAGGTTGTCTTAGGCTAGAAATTTGCCTCACTCTGTCTTTTTTTAGATTCTGCCACTCTAGAGTTTTTTCAGAGTCATTTTTAGAGGTTTCTGAAGGGGTTTGGGGGAGAGCAGGTGAGTACCTGATTTTATTCCTCCTTCTTGGCTACAGCTCTTGGAAGACAAACTCTTAAGGAATTTCAGAGACTACATTGGAGGGCTTTTTTTTAAAAATAGATTTCTCTTATAATCCAAGGAAAGAAACTTTGGAACATAAGAGCAATCTTTGCCACATGAAGAATAAATGCACAGAAAATGAAAAGTCCGTGAAGCAATGATGCTTAAAATGTTGCAAAATGAAAAGCAAGAAGAATCAGTAATTGTTGGGACTATCATATTATATTCAATATATATTTAAAAACAAGCTTCGTGCAATAGATCCAAAGTCATATGGCATCTTTTTTTTCTTCCTTTTCTTATGCATGAAATATGCTTGTTTATCAAATTCATAAAAATAAAAGAAACATTTTTACATCAAAAAAGTAAAACAAAAATATTTTAAAATATCTATGATGTTACCCTAATAACTTCTTCCTCCACCAATGGGGATGATGGTGCCTCCACACTTTAGCATTTAAAACAGTGTCTGGAAAAAAATAAGCATTTAATAGATGTTTATTGCTTGACTGACTTCGTAAAGTGTCTTCATGGATTGTTATGGACAAAAATAATATATCACCTGCCAGATCACCTTTTGGTTTTCAACTCCTATCTAGTCCTGGACTCACAGATTTTTCCACTTTCATAGTAATTGTAAAATGGCACAAGCATAACTAGAATCCAGAGTCACCATTATGCCAATATGAGGAATTTGGAAAGAAAAATAAAATGCCAGTGGAGGGTTGTAATTCGTTGATCAAAATAGTTTTAGTAAATGCCAGTTTTGAATCAGTTACTATGTTAGATCCTGGAGAGGCCAAATCCCTTTTCTTCCACCCACCCAAACATACATGCGCACATGCACACACACATACACACACACACACACACACACACACACACACACACACACACACACACCCCAATTCCTACACTACAGAACCTTACATTATATTCTAAACTTATCACAAATTTAGAAGTAGTAGGGACCATACAGCTCACCTAATATAGCTCTCTCATTTTTCAAACAAGGAAACTAAGGTCTAAAGCTTTTCAGTGATTTGAGCATGGTCATACAGGTAATGACGATGGTAGGTTTGATGTTAAGTCCCGTAACAGAAGCAACCAAAGGCAGATTGTCTTCACTTTATGCTATTATTTAGAAAGATGAAATTTAAGTAGTATCTTATAAATTATAACATTATATTTTTACCTAGATTAACTTGTTTTAAAACATTGTACTAATCATAGATACCTTGTACATAAATATAATGTGTCAGTACGACTTAAATTCAAACGTTATTTTTGTTCTCCTGCAGACTTACTATTCCCTATCCCCTTCTAATTTTCTGTATTTCCCATTTGAGACATTCCTTAGTTCCAATAAGTGATGCAGATAAAATATTTTCAATTCTTCAAATATCTAAGCACAATACTTTATGATGATATGGGTTAATTATTTTACCTTGTATAATTCATGAAAGAATCAGCTGGAAACCTGAACCTCTGTAAATTTAACTAGACCAGTACTTGGATGACAATTCATTGCTTGGCATGTACTAGAAACATTTCTAGCTTTTAGAACATAAGGGCTTTTGATTTCAATATCTCTGGTCTTGTATTTCACTCCAAAAACTATGATGAACTACATGAGGAGCATTGATCTCAACTAGAAAGACAGTAAACACAATTCAGTAAGAAGCAACAATATAGTGGAGGGGAAAAAGTAAATCTAAACACTCTCTGTGCTTGTCCATTTCAGTGCTACTATGCTTACCACATTTGGAAACGGAAAGAGGAAATCCAATATTTTAATTCTCTCAACTAAGATTTTGTGCTTGGATTCATCCAGATGTCTAGCTAAAATTCAAGATCCCTAAAATAGTATCATGAATTATATATTTATGAAATTTAAAATCTTCTAAATTCAATAAATATTAAGTATTTATTGTTCAAGAGGCGCTATGCTAGGTACTAGACTAGAGTGAGAAAAAATAAGTCATCACTTTCCTCATACAGTCTAAAGTTGTCAAAAAAAAATGTTTCTACCTTTTTTTTAAAGAACACTTGAAGATGAACTATTTTCATTATTTTTTTATGGAAAAAAAAATTTTCCCTCAAGACTGATTTGTCTTAAGCGATGTTAACAATGTCTTCATTATGCAAGTGTGGCGTTTGTATTGGAAGAGTAATGGTAGGACTGACTGAGGCAAAATTTTACTATCTCATTGACTGCCTTGAAAAATGTCCATTTGGGCAAGATCTCAAGCATCTTAATTTTCTTCCTTGAAAGATTATATTTCCATTGTTCCGCACATATGATTTTATCTGTTCAACTTTGTCTATCAAAGGTATGTTCTTTGTACATCTGATTAAAGTACTGCTTTAATTCTAGATCATATCAATGCCTAGTTTATCACATTATGGTTGTTTCTATGCAACCTTGCTTAGCTTCTATAAAAGAACTTCTTTATCTGAGATCCATTCACGTATTTTTTGAGGCATTAGATTTAGTTGTTTTGAATTTATTGTCTTCTTCTGAATTTGTGTTTTGATCTTCCCTGTCACCATATTAACTTTCTATAGTAAGGATCTTTTTCGGGTGTTTGCTCATTTTCCCAGTCTTTTTCTAGACGTTTAATTTTATTCTAAAGTGAAGTTCTGTTTCCAGAGCAGAAGGGGCCCTGTCCCAAGCTTCAGGCTTGTTTGTTTGGGGTTTTTTTGTTGTTGTTGCTTATTTTGTTTTGGTTTTTTTTGCTACTGTCTTCAGAGATAATTCTGGCTTCCTCTTAGTTTTTGATTCTCCCAAGGTGGTATGCTCTAAGGAAAGAAGTGTTCATTATTCTTCTATCTTGTGCTCTGGTCCATGGGTGATCAAAAACACTCTTTTCTATTCTAGAACTTTGACCAGTGTCCCTGCTTCCTTGTAACCACAAGCTTTGGTGTGCAGGTGTTCCCCCTTGCCCTGGGACTGAGACCTATGACTGTTACCCAGATCTCACATATGGATAATGCAACAGAATCATTCACTCCATAGTAGGAAAAAAACTAATCTCCTTCTGGCCAATTTTCTGACCCTCTTACTGTCTGTGGGTTGAGAGTTCTGGAAACTATTGCAGTTGACTCAGTTGCCCAAAAGCCCACTACTGACTTGCTGAGGCATGACTTCCTGCTATCTTGCTGGAATGTTGTCTTCACCGGGCTATGTTCCACTCTCACCCTCTTGAAACAAAACTTTCCTGCCTACCTTGTCTTAGGTTTGAAAATTTTTTCACCCCATTCTTGATAGGTCCTGCTACTCATTAATTCATTTGGAGTAATTATTGAAAGTTGTTTGAAGGTAAATTGGGGAGAGCTCAGGCAAGCAGCAACTTGGCTCTCCCCCAAAATTCTGCTTTTGAAGGAGTTATTCTTGTTATTGAAGTCTTGTACTTCTTTTAATCACTGACCATTTCCTGATTTTTAAGGTGACATTTTCTTCAGTATTTTGTGCTTTTTTCTTAACAAGCTGGTAGTTTTTTCATATATTTTAAAGCTTTTTTTCTCATTTCTTCCCTAATTTTTCCCTAACATTTTGAATTTGAAAATACTTTATTTAACCTCTTTGTATCACTAAGGCAACAATATGCACAGTACTGAGGGTGACTATGTATATGCCAGTGTAATCTGAATCTCAAATTACAACAGACTCTCCATATAGAAGGCTGAAAAAAAAAAAAACAACATTTATTCAGACACCAGAAAGCCAAATTCCAAAATAAGAAAGGCAAATCAGTCATAATACCCAAGAAGTCAATACACATTAACACTGCTGGGGACAAAGGCATTCCCAAACCACTCCCCCCCTTGCTGGTACCTTCCCCATGCAAACAATCATGAGTCTTGCTGTGCTCTCTCCTCTGCCCCAATAGCGCTTGGTAAATTTTTTAGGTTTTGCTCCACCCTTCCTGTTCCACCCCTTCAGCAAGCTTGTCCTACCACATGTGACAGGCTTCCAGATGATTTAAGCAGGTCAAAAGGGCTTATTAATGGATGAACAAGATTTTTCCATTTAAATTGTCATTACACTCTTTCAGGAATTTTTACTGTATTCAATTTGCATTTTTTTTTTCACTTTGAGGCTTTGCTTGTAGCTGTTTTGACATTGTCTTTTAACTTTGTGTCTTGATCTTTCCTGTCATCATAATAGCTTTAAAATAAATTCTAGTTCACCTTACCATTCTCCCTTTTTAAAATTTTGATTTCCAAATTCTCACCTCTGTCCACTGAGGAGGCAAGAAATGTGTCAAGTCATGAAAAATTATTTCCATATTAGGCATATAAAAAAGCAAATAAAGTAAAATGAGGAAGCTATACTTCAGTTTTCATTTAGAATTCCTTAGTTCTCTCTGTGGAAATGTGTTACACTTTTAAATCATGAGTCCTTTTGAATTGACTTAACACATTGTATTGATCAAAGTAGCCAAATTTTTTACAGTTAATCTAAAACATATTGTGCAAGATGGTCTCCCAGTTCTTCTCATTTCATATTGCATCATTTTATATAGGCAATCCACGTTTTGTTTTGCTTTTTTTTTTTTCTGGAACCACCCCACTCATGATTTCTCCTGGTTTTTTTCCAGTTTGTCAAGTCACTTTAACCTTCACTTTTTTCACATTTGAGTTTATTATTTATTTTTTAGAATCTTAACATTTTAACATTGATCTCTTTAAATTTTTTAGTTTCAAATTCTCTTGTTCCCTCCTCCCCCATTCCTTATCTACTGAGAAGACAAGCAATATAATATTAATTATACATGTAAAACCTTGCAAAACATGTTTTCATATTAGCAATATTACAAAAAAACCAAGATAAATAAAAATGAAAACTATGTACTTCAGTATGAACTCAGCATTCACTAATTCTCTCTCTGGAGGTGGATAGTATGTTTTCAAGGATCCTATGAGATTGTCTTGGATTATTGTACTGATCAGAGTAGTCAAGTCTTTCACAGTTTATTAACCTTACCATATTGTTATTGCTTTGCACAATGATTTCTTCCTTCTTCACACTTCACTTTGCTTGAGGTCATATAGTATTTGCCTGCCCCCACCAACCTTCTAAAACCACTCCACCTCATTTCTTTTAGCACAATAACTCCATCACGATCATACGTCACATCTTGTTCAGCAGCTATTTCAACATTCCCTAAATTTTCAACTCTTTCCTGCCACAAAAATGTATGTTTTGTACATAAAATTTTATTAGTGGTATTCCTTTGTCACACAATATGCACAGTTTTATTGTCCTTTAAGCATGATTTTAACCATGATTTCAAATTGTTATCCAGAATGATTGAATTAGTTCATGACTTCACCAACAGTTCATTTATGTACCTGTTTTGCCTTTAATTGCTCCAGCATTTGTCAATTTCTGAAAAGTATGAGGAGGTACCCCAGAATTGTTTTAATTTTAATATCTTTAATCAGTAGTTATTTATAGTATAAATAGCTTCAATTTTTTTCTTCTGAAAAGTACCTGTTCATATCCTTAACCATTTATCAGTTGATGAATCATTAATATTTTTATAAATTTGAATAAGCTACATATATATTTTGAGAAATGATGACTTTATCAGAGAAACTTGCTATAAAATTCTTTTATATTATTTCATTGTCTATGTTACTTTTAGCAAAATTTACTTTTCCTGTAGTTCCCATTCCCTGTAATTTCTCTTCTAATTAACATAATTTTTTGTTTTTCTTTGTCTGAGGTCATGTTTATAACCTCTGTCTTTCTTTTTTTCACTTCAGGTGAATATAGTAGATTCTAATCCAGGCATTTATATTAACTGTGTGTCTTTCTATTTCAAGTGTTTGTCTTGTAAACCTCATGTTGTTGAATTTTAGTTTCTAATCTATTCTGCTAATGGCTTCCATTTTATTGATGAGTTCTTTCCATTCCTATTCACAGTTACATTTACTAGCTATATTTCCATTCATCCTATTTTCTTATGTTTATCCTTCCCTCTCTTTTAATCCTGGTGCTCCTCAAAGGTTTGTTTTATTTCTGACCATTGCCTTCCTTAATCTGACCACCTTTTTATTATTCCCCCCATATCCTATTTCCTTCCCCTACTATTTCCCTATTGAGTCAGATAGAATGTGTGTGTATATATATATATATATATATATATATATATATATATATATATATATATGTATATGTATATATGTTTGTGTGTATACATTTACATATGTATGTGTGTATGTATGTATTATGTATATGCATATATGTGTATGGACATGCACACACACACACACACATTTCCCTTTTTGAAACCATTTTGATGAGGTTCAAGCATACCCCATGAGGTCTCCTCCATTATTTTCTCCACTTAAAAGCTCTTTCTTTAATGTTTCTTTTTGTGAGAAAAATATCCACATTTTATTTCACCTTGTGCATTATCTTTCTCAGTCATTCTTTTTTTTTTTTTTACTTCATCGCTTCGTAATGAACTCACTTCTAACTGACCTGAAAATAATTTCTTAAGTATCATGTTCCAACACAGGAATATAAACAGTTTAAACTTATTAAGTCCATTATGATTTTGTTTTCATATTTACCTTTTTTTTTGTCTGCATTTCTCTTGAGTCTGATGTTTGAATTTCAGATTTTCTATTCAGATCTAATATTTTGATTGGGAGTGTGTAAAAATCTATCTCAGTAAATATCCCTTTTCCTGAAAAAAAATTCACTCAGTTATAATTCTAGCACTTTTGCCTTTTGGGGATATCATATTTCAAGCCCTCTGCTCCTTTAATACCAAGCTGATAAATTCTGTCTAAATCTGACTTTTTTTCTGACTGCTTGCAATTTTTCTTCCCTAGGAGCTATGTTAATTATAATATTCATGGTAGTTTTTATTTCATTATCTCTTTTAGAAGGTGATCACTAGAATCTTTAGATTTCTGTTTTACTCTCTGGATCTAAAAAATCAGAGCAGTTTTCATTTATAATATCTTGAAATACGTTGTCTTGGTTCTTTTTTTTATCATGAATTTCAGGTAGTCCAATAATTTTTAAATTATGTCCCCTCAAACTATTTTCCAAATCAGTTGATTTTTTATAAAGTATTTCTCATTTTTTTCTGTTTTCATTCTTTTCACTTTTTCACTTTTATTGGTTCTTGTTCTCCAGTTCTAACCTTTAAGCAGTTTTCTTCAGAGAGCTTTCATGTTTCTTCTTTTCATTAGATGAATTCTGATTTTTAAGGTCTTATTTTCTTTAATATTTTCCCTCTTTTGCCAAGCTGTTTATTTTTAATAATTTTCTTACATCACTCTCATTTCTTTTCCCCCTTTTTTCCTCTATCAATTTTATTGCCTAATTGAATTTTTTTTAGTAATTCTTCTTGGACTTGGATCTAATTAGCATTTGTCTTTGAGGCTCTGTGTGTAGTTATTTTTGCATTGCTCTCTTCTAATTTTGCATCTTTGTGTTCCCTGATGACATAGTGGGCTTCTTAGGATTGAGTTCTTTTGTTATTGCTAATGTTGTTATTGTTTGCTCATTTTTTCCATTTTATTTCTTAACCTTGAATTTTACATTAAATTTGGGTTCTGCTTACCTGGGAGTAGTGAGGCATTGTCACAAGTTTTAGTTTTGTTTTTTTTTTTTCATCCTTCTGGTTTCAAGACTAGTTTTGGGTATATTCAACTTTTTGGTCCTTCAAAAGTGTTTTGTTTTGTTTTGTTTTGTTTTTTATGGGTAGAAGGGTTGTCACTGTTTTCCTGGTCTACACTCTGGTCTTCACCCAGGAAGGGTCATTGTTTCCCTGCAGCCACAGTTGCTACTACTCCTTATCCCTGCTTCCCTATTCTCCTGCAACCAAAAGTATTAGTGCTTCTTTCTGCCCTGGAACTGCAACCCAGAACTGCCTATGGACAAAAGAGCAGCCAATCAATACCAATGGCCCAAAGCCAGCAAAGGGTCTCTTGTAATCTCTTTCTGACCAGTTGTCTGATTTCCTTATTGTCTGTGGGCTGAGAGATCCCAAAGCTGTTGTTTCTGTGACTGCTCTATCACTTTCAAAGCCTAAAGTACTTTATTTTTGTCACTGTCATGTTCATATCATCTGGACAGGCTTCCACCACAGTGTCACAGACCTCTCCTGCTGGAAAAATATCTTAGTCTGGAAAAAAATATCTCACCCTAACCTATTGTTAGTTTTGCAGCTACAAAATTTTATTTGTGTTGTTATTTTATCATTATTTGGAGGGGAATATTGGAAGCGTTCACGTGTGTTGTCTCCTGGAGACTATCATCTTGCCTCCTCGTAGTAGCTTTTTATATCCAATTTCTTTTTGTTGCTGTTGTTTGCTTATTTTCCCATACTGTGTCTTGACTTTACATTTTATGTAAAAGTCCATCTCTGCTTCTGTTTTTAGGGGAATGGAGGATCTCTCCCAAACTTTGGGCTTTTTTTCATTGCTGTTTTCAAAGCTGGTTCTAGAGGTTTAGAAGTTTTTTGATATTTCCAATTTGATATATTCTTGGGAGTACTGTGGTCTCTTTTCTCCTGTTCTGCTTTCTGGGCCTTAGCCATGATGATCCCCTGATACTTCACAGTCACAAGTGCTGCTCTTCTTCATAACTCCTGTTCCTTTGAGACCATAAATGATGCTGTTACTGAGGAATTTTGCTCCCTTGCCACTGTCCTCTTCAGTGTGCAACTGTGACCCAGAAGCAGGTATTACAAATGAAGCTGCCAAACAGTACCTATTCATGCTTGAGTGCTTTCACAGAGGTTCCCGAAATCTCTTTTTCACCATTTGCTCAATCTTTCTACCCTTTCTGCCTTGAAGCCTCATAGAGTTGTAGCTAATATGCTGTGTGGGGTCTGGGCTAGCTCCCAGTGTCCTAGACTTCTTCTTCTGGTCTCCTAAAATATCTGGCTCAGGGTCATAGGATCATAGATTTCTTCTGATCTCCTAAAATGTCTGGCTGGAAAAATTCCTCACCCTAAACTTTTGTTGGCTCTCTAGCTCAAGAATACTATTTGATGCATTACTTTAAAGTTGTTTGGAGAGAAATGTTGATAGAGTTTGTCTGCAGTTTTTCCTCAACTTCACCATATTGTCTGTGCCCTCAATTTGGTCTGGATAATCATTTTCCTTTTTTGTGTTTTAATTTTATTTATTCATTTTAAACAAATATAAAACAGGGAAAAAATGTTCCATGTACACAGGACAACATAAAGAAAGGATTCAATACAAAGTCCTGAATGTATGTGTATATGTGTGTATGTGTGTGTATGTGTGTGCGTGTGTATATAATCAATTGGAAAATGACTCATTTTTTGTAAATTTGATAAAGTTGGAGACAGAGTCAAGATGGCAGAGTGAAGGCAGGGACTTGCCTGAGCTTTCCCCCAAACCCCTCCAAATATCTTTAAATAATGACTCTAAACAAACTCTAGAGTGACAGAACTCACAAAAATATGGAATAAAACATTTTTCAGTCCAAAGAACCTTAGAAGTTCATCAGGAATGGTTGACTTCACCATAGTGAGAAGGGAGCAGATGACAGGCATCACCAATATAGACCCTGCCCCAGCAAACCAAGATCAGGCCTTGGGCAACAAAATCAGTGGCACTAGTGGCAGTTTCCAGACCTCTCAGCCCACAGAAGGTAAGGGAATTATACAATGGGTTAGAGGGAAATATACAAGGGCTCCTTTGCTGGCACCAATGGTAAGACTCTATTGCATTACCTATACTGGGATCTGGGTTACAGTCCTGAGTTTTATTCCAAGTGTGAGAAGGAGCACTAGTACAACAGAGCTTGTGGCCACAGAGGAGCAGGGACTCCAGTTAGTTTCCAAAGTGAAAAAAGAGTGCTTATGTTCTCACATAAGCTAGTACACAGTATATGAGCAAAGTACTAGATCATACAACATTAGACAAACCAAAAACTTACAGGTCACAAGACTTGACTCTGAAAACAGATGCACAAAACAAAAACTCTAAAGCTGGGAACAGTGCCCTCTCAGTGGAGGAAGCTGAGCCCTACATTATCATAGAGTTAAACATCCAGAAATAGGCTGGAAAATGAGCAAAGAACAGAAAAAATTCTGACCTTAGAAAGTGACTATAGTGACAATGAAGTTCAAAACACACACTCAGAAGACAACAAAGGTAAAATACCTCAATTCAAAGCCTCAAAGGAAAATATGAATTGGTCTCCAACCATGGATGACCTCATAAGGGACTTTAAAAATCAAATAAGAGAAGTAGAGGGAAAATTGTAATGATAAATGAGAATGATGCAAGAAAATCATGAAAAAGGGTCATCAATTTGGTAAAGGGGGCATAAAAAATACTAAAGAACATACCACCTTAAAAAACAGAATAGTCCAAATGGTAAAGGAGGCATAAAAAATCAAATGAAGAGAAAAATGCATTGAAAAGAAGAATTGTTCAAATAGAAAAAAGATATATAAAAATTCACTGAAGAGAAGGATTCCTTAAAAAGTAGAATTGGCAAAACGAAAAAGGAAGTACAAAAGCTTACTGAAGAAAATAAGTCCTTAAAAATTATAATTGGGCAAGTTGGGAAGCTAATGACTCTATGAGGCATTAAGAAACAATCAAAGAAAATCAAAAGCATGCAAAATAGAAGAAATTGTGAGATATTTCATTGGAAGAAAAACTGACATGAAAAAGACATGCAGGACATGTAATTTAATAATTATTGGACTATCTTAAAGCCATGATAAAAAATGATGTTAGACATTATCTTTAAAGAAATTATCAAGGAAAACTGCCATGATATACTAGAACTGATGGATAATTGAAACAAGCCACCAATCATCTCTTCAAAGAGATTCAAAAATAAAACTCTCAGAAATTTATAGACAAATTCCAGACATCCTGTCAGGATAACAAAAGAGGTAACAATTTTTACATTAAAGGATTGGATGGTTGGGGATTTAATATTCCAGAGTTGTAGAAGTGTTAAAATTACAACCAAGAATCATCTACCCAGAAAAACTGAGTATAATCCACTGGGGAAAATGGACTTTCAGTGAAATAAAGGACTTTTAAGCATTACTTATGAAAAGATCAGAAATGAATAGAAAATTTGACTTTCAAATACAAGATGCAAAAGAATTAAAAAGCAAATGGAAAGGAGAAATCACAAGAGATTCAATAAGTCCAACTGCTTATATGGGAAAATTATATTTACAAATCCTAAAATAGTTGTCTTTATTAGGGCAGTTAGAAGAAGGATTCAGATTTTTAATCCATTATGTTTAATCCATAATATGCTTCCATTTTATGGGTAAATTCATCCCATACTCAAAGTTATAATTAATAATTGTGTATTTCCCTCCCTATTTTTCCCCACTATTCTTTTTTTTTTATTCATTCTATCCCTCCTCATAGCTCTAATTTACTCCACCTTAATCTACCTGGTCCTCTAAGAGTTCTTACTTCTCTCTCAATCTCCTAATTCTTAATTTATACATCTCTCTAAAAGTCCCTCTCCTATAATGTTGACTAGTTTTCTTATTTCTTTATAAATTCAGAGGACTTTTATACCCTTCTAGATGTATACATTGTTCCCTCTTTTACCCCTTTCTGATGAGAGTAAGGTTCCAGCAGTAGCATCCCTCCACTTCCATTTCCTATTCTTCCATCAGTTCTTCCTCTCATACTCCTTATTACCTCTCCCTAACCACTTTTCTTTAGTATGAACCACTCTCTAGGTAATGATGACAGTCTTATGAGTACTGATAACATTTTCACATATAAGAAGCAATTGGTTTGACCTTATTGAGTCCCTTACATTTTGTCTTTAATATTTATCTTATGTTTCTCCTGTCTTATATGTTGAATTTTTCATTAATTCATTGTCTTTTCTCCCCCAAAATACATGGAAGTCTCTCAGTTCATTGGATGTCCTTTGTTTGTTTGTATTTGTTTACAATTGTACTCAGCTTTGCTGGGTAAATTATTTTTGGTTACAACCCCAGTTATTTTGCTCTTTGAATTATGATATTCAAACACACACTCACATACACACATATATATATATACATATGTATGTATGTATATATATATATACATATATATATGGTCTTTTGATACAGAAGCTTCAGGTCTTGTGTGATATGGATTGTCTCTATGTTTTTTTTTCCCCTGTTACTCCTTAATCTGAGACTTGAAACGTGGTTATGATATTTCTGCAAATTTTCATCCTGGAATGTCTTTCAGGTGATGATTGGTGGACTTTTCTTTCTATTTCTACTTTATCCTGCCATTCTAAAATTTCAGAACAATATTCTTCTTGTAATATTGTTATCAAGACTCTTGTTTTGATCCTAACTTTCAGGTAGTCCAACAATTGTTACATTGTCTCTCTTGTATCTGTTCTCTAGACTAGTTGTTTTTTCTAATAAGATATTTTACATTCTCTTTTATTTGTTTTCCTTTTCATTGTTTTGATTTTGTTTTACTATTATTTTGTACCTTATTAGCTTCTCCTTACCCAATTCCAGTTTTTAACGAGTTATTTTCTTCCTTAAGTTTTTGCATCTCTTTTTCCAATTGGCTTACATTCTTTTCACAATTCTCTTGGTTTGCTTGGATTACTCTTATTTTCCCCCTAAATTTCCCTGAATCCCTCATTTAATTTTGTCTTTTTAAAAGTTCTTCCAAGATTTATTTTTATGGACTTAGGACCATTTGCATTTTTCTTTGAAGTAAGAATGGCTCTTTTAACTTCACTATCTTCCTCTGAATATGAAATCAGATCTTCTTTATACCCAAGGTAGCTATCTATAGTCAGGTTCTTTCTCCTTTACATATTCATTTGTATTTTGCATTAGTTTATTTTAGCAGGTTATTATTGTAATCAGGTTCTACCCCAGAGGAATGGGGAATAGTGCCAAAGATCTTGGCTCCTTTTTACTATTATTTTGTGAGCTCTGCCCAGGTTCCCAACCTCAGACACTGCTTTCTACCCCTAAATCATGGCTAGTATTTCCAGTCACACTTTCTTGCAAATGCCCTTGCTCTCTGAGCTCCCTACTGGGGCTACAAACTTTAGATCTCTCTTCTGTACTAGAGCCACCCCACAAACTGTTCTCTTGCCAAGGGCCCACAGCCAACAGGGTCTTTGCCCTCTGTAACTGCCCTAACCAGGAATATACTTGTTCCTTTGCACCCACAGTTGTACCCTATTACCTTGTCTAGTCGGCATAGTTGGGCCTGGCATCCCCCAATATTGGGAATCTTTCAATCTCCCCCTACTAAGCTGTCTGACTTCCATGCTATCTCTGAGGGGAAGGCAGCAGCTCAAACCCATCTGTCCCCAAGGCTAGCTGTTCGTTGATTTAGCAGTCTGCCTGGAGGTAGTTGCACCTGCAGAAGTGCTACCCCTGCAGATTGAGTCTTTCCTGAAGTCCTCACAAGTTGTCTTAGGAAGAAAATTGCTTTACTCTGCTTTTTATTTATTTCTGTTGTATGTTCTCTTTGAGGCAATATTCTTTCTTTTTGTGGAAGAAATTTATTGAGCTTGCAGTCTTCTGACCTATTCTGCCATCTTCCTAGAATTGTCTCTGGATATTCATTTTCAATGAAAATTTAATTGTAAACTTCAGACCTGTCTCAAACTGAGAAATCAGACTAAATCTTAGCTCTTTTGAATCATCCTGTCTATTTCCAGAAATAAACAAAAAAAAAAGTTGAGAAAAGTTAAAATTATCTCCCATTGAAACCAGATTTATCTGGAATGCTAATAGCTGATATTTACATAACACTTGAAATTTTGGGAAGCATTTTATATACAAAATCTCATTTGAGACTCATAAGTATCTTCAGTCAACATTCAGTTCATAAGCATTTGCTAAATACTCACTATTTGCCAAGCCCTCTTATGTGCTGGGGGTTCAAAAGAAAGCAAAAATTTCATTTACAACACCCAATTATCCTTCTTCCATGTTGATGAACTTTATAATTCCTTTACTAATCATAATAATTTATAATTCATCATTCCATACCACATCACATATGACATTCATATTTAATCTAAATGCCATATTTGGCTCCTTATTCTCACTCTGTCCACATATATAATGTTGTCAATTTTTGCCATTTCTGCTTTTACATATTTCATATGTTTGTGTAGCTGATAGAAAGCAAGAGAGTAGGACAGAGGAATGGAGAATACTAAGGGAGCGTATATTTAGGGTATTTGTGAGTGTGTCACTATGAACTTTGAATAAGGAGGAAAATTTTGCAAAAGAGGAAAATTAACTTCAAAGTGGTATAAGGGAAAGAATATTACTTCTAGAATCATAAGACTTTGGTTCAAATCTCACTTCTACCATTTAGTGCTTGTCAAACTGAGAAGTCTCTAAAATAATCTAAATTCAGTTTTCACCAGATTAGCAGATCAGATAATTAAATCCATTTTTAAAAAAACATCATTGAATCAAGACAAAATAAATTTAAAGGAATAGTAAAATGAATTCCTGCACATATTGTTTAAGGACTGTGGACTGATCACTAAGAGGAGAGAGTGAGAAAAAAATCAGCTACAAAATCTATAATCCATTTGAGGAAGGATTTTATTTTTGTTTTTTGAATTCTCATACTTTCTCTAAAAATGGCTCTGGAATGAGGTTTAGTGTTTCCATCAGTTTGCATCAGGTTGCTCTTGTGTGACTTTCTGTTTTTAGCATCCATCTCTTTCTCAGTGGAACCTCAGGTAATGAGACTGCTGGGATTCCAGATGCCACCATTGTGGTCTCTCCTCTATGTGGCTCCCTCTTCTCAAAATTGCCTTGCAGCAATTAAAGTACTTTCCATGTAGGATACTAATCCTCAACCATAGGGAGATGACCTCATGGGAGAGAGTCCGGGGAATTTCAGTGAGAACTCACCTTCAGGCCCACATCATCAAAGGGAACACATGGTGTCTCAGAAAATTTTAGTGTGATTTGAAACTTTAATAGTTAAAAACTGCACAGTAACTTCTGTAACACCCTGTATATCCCTTTCATTAGGCATACTTCTTTTATATTTACCCTGATTTAGCTTAAGGGAGAGTTTATGCATTTTAACTCTTTTGTAATTCATGTAGCATCTAGGAGATATAAATTCTATCTATCTATCTATCTGTGTGTCTGTCTATCTATACATCTATCTATGTATCTATCTATCTACCTGTCTGTCTATATCTATCTATCAATCTATCTATGTATCTACCTATCATGATTTCTAGGATTGTTAGATATGCTTGTTTACAAGAAAGAAAAGAAAAAAAATCAAGGGAAGACATGGAAAGAGATAAATCTTAAACAGGGTTTAAATCGGGGCAGTTAGATGGCACAGTGGATAGAGTGCTAGGCCCAGAGTCAGGAAGATTCATCTTCCTGAGCTCAAATCTGGCCTTGGGCATATACTAGCTGTGTGATCCTAGTTAAACCACTTAACCTTGTTTGCTTCAGTTTCCTCATCTGTAAAAAAGAGCTAAAAAAAAGGAAATGGCACATTGTTGAAAAAAAAAACTTCAAATGGAGTCTTAAAGAGTCAAAGATGACTGAAATAAACAACAAAAATACTACTTGTAGCATGAATGTTTGAATATAGAGCAATAATTTTTAGTCATTGAAGGGATAGGTGGTAAACAGAAAAACATGAGCAAAAGTCAGTTTGTTTGTGTAAATCAGCATAGATTTGGATTTATTAGGCTAAAAATAATTTATCATGTAGAATCAAGGTAACGGAGTAAGCAACAGTAAGTTTAGTTGGGAAAAACATATAAACAGTCATTTAAATTTGATGTTTTATACATGACCACTCTATTATATGTGTCCTATGTGATTTCTGACATTTTGTACTACTTTCCCTATTTGGGAGAATTTTGCTGAAAGAAAAATTCTTTCATTATACTTCATTACAGAAGCACCTTCAACTTGTAACCTTTGCGAGCAATATCCTTTTACAATTATCAGATTAAAGGTAGCATTGGAAATATGTCTACAGTATTATTTTGTCCTTTCTTTTTGCCAATTTGTTTTCTCTCTCTCACTCTTTCTTCCCTCTTTATCCTTCTCTTTCTTTTTCTTATGCATATACATACACATTCTTTTAAGACACTATTATTAATCACACAGAGTTTATATTTTAAAAGAAATAATTTTGACCTGTGGAATCTTCTCATAGTTTTTGCTCTAACCAGTTAGTTCTGGGAACCTCTTTTCTTTACTGTTGATTTCCCAGAAGTACATGATTTATAAAGGATGTTTGGTGTCGCATAAGGCCAAGTAACTTTCTGAAATGGAATAAAGAAAGTCATTGTTTTAGGAAAATGGCAAAAATCTATCCTTGAAAAGATTGGCTTTTTGTCAAAAATACCCGAGATAGTGTCTACTTTAAATTCCTGTTACAGTTATAAAGAATGCATCAGTAAGTGGGAACACTGTGTTCCTCATATGTGGATGTCAATATCTTAGTGTTTTGAGTGATAGTAATCACAGCGAAATGACACTCTGGAGACTAGAAAACAACACTTTCATCAAATGAGACGAGTAATGTTGTAACATACGTAGTGTTAATAGGAATAATTGCAGTTCTCTGGTAGTTACTCTTTGGGCAGTCAGAATGGTATGTATTGATGATTTTCTCCTGCATTATCCCGTGTGGTGTAAGAGGATATTTTCATAGATATACATGTACTCACCCATAGACAATTGCATAAAAGAAGTTGAAAATTTGCTTCTTTAAGTTGAAATGAATATTCTGTGAATTTAAGCATGTTTCTGGAATTTGATTCATCAGATATGTACTGTGAGTCCCCGTCTGTATAAAGTAGCATGAGTGATACAAAATGAATTTGATTAAATTCCTACCCTCTAGGAGATTATATTCTGTTGAGTGGATAACATGAAACAAGTGCGTAAACAACAAGCTAAGGTATAATTTTTTTTTTTTTAAATGAAGTACCATAAGCAATGTACAAATTGCTATGGGAACTCACAGACAGGAGAAATCATGTACTCTGGAAAATCTGTGATTTCAAGGAGAATTTAAATTGGTTCATAAGGGATAGAGTTTTTTTTGGTTTGTTTTCCAGAAAATAAGTTAGAGAAAGGGTATTCTAGTCAAATATGGAGACAATATGAAGAAAAAATAAACATGGAATCAGGATGACACGAGGCCTGTTTCAAGAGTAATTCAGTTTTTATGGATCATAATTGTAGGGCAGTAGATTACTAGGCAACAAAGTGACACAGCCCTGGAGTCAAGAGGACCTGAGTTCAAACCAGTCTCAGACACTAGCTCTGCGTTCCTGGGCAAGTCACTTAACTGTTTGCCTCAATACCTTATCCGTAAAATGAGTTGGGGAAGGAAATGGCAAACCACTTCAGTACCTTTGCCACAAAAATCCCAAATGGGGTCATGGAGAACCAGACAAAATTTAAAAAGACTCAGCAACAACAAAAACCAAATTAAAATAAGGCTATAAAGATAGGTGATTTTATTGTGAATTGCCTTGAATATAAAGCTTAAGAGATTAGAATTTATTTGGTAGACAATGAAGATCCAAAGATAATGGTTAAGAAGTCATAGCATGAGTGGAACTATGATTTTTCTGAGATTAATTTAGTTTCAGTGTGGGCAGTGGATAATTAAAATGGGAAGATTGTTAGGAAGTTGCTATAATAATCTAATCTAGAGGGTATGAGGGTCTTTGTTTACATTTTTAGCAAATATTTATTGAACACCTATTGCAGGTAAAGCAGTATGATAGGATTTACTTCTATTCCAGGTAAGGAGAACATGAGGATTTCAATAATAGGAGAAGGGAAATTATGAGGAAAAATTATTTGGATGGATAGGAAAGAAATTATGGTTGGAGCATGGAATGATATTCAGTTCAACAATTCAGTTCAATACTTAGTCTGCTAAAATTTTGATCAAAGCAGAAGATGTTATTTGAGCAAACAATTAACCTTGAGAATAAAATACGGAAAGGGGAAAGAAGAGCCTGCCTCATAATATGTCTGAGGTCAGTGAAGATATGCTGTAAGTGAAAATCCAAATTATACAATTTTACCATGCGTTGCTATGTTATATAATATAATAAGAATTTGAAAATATAATAGTTTGGTTTGATGGATTTAAACCAATAATAACTAAATACTTACATATATACATAAATAGGGGCAAGTGTATACATGCTTTTGTGTCTGAAAAATCAATTGTAAAAGTTCCAGAAGGACAGGAGTGCTTGTTAGTAGCTGGGATGGAAAGAGTACCTGAAGGTTTTTATGACCACAAACTCAATATAATTCAAATCATGAGATAGCTGCTTATAGGAGCTAGTGAATAATGAGTCTGCATTAATAGAAATATAATCTACTGATGAAGTAAGGCAATAGTACCAGTGTATTCTGTCCTATTTAT
Source organism: Notamacropus eugenii (assembly GCF_028372415.1). NCBI lineage: Eukaryota > Metazoa > Chordata > Mammalia > Diprotodontia > Macropodidae > Notamacropus > Notamacropus eugenii. Next base: position 86,753,375 of record NC_092877.1, on the reverse strand, counting down.
ATGCATTATGGAGGACTGTGACTCATTCTATATACATGTTTTGAGAGAGATATTCACAATATGAAGTGTTTCCAGAGGTAGCAAGGGAAGGGGGCAGAGAATTATGATTTCACTTCAAAAACAAAATACCCAAGTTATTTGACAATATCTATTCTTTTGACAATGTTAAATTACTTCGCAGCATTTCCTTTTATATTACTGATGATTTCAAACCATGATAAGCATTCTCAAAACAGCATAATGGTCCCCCAGCTCACAAGGAACTGAATCTTTTTAGTGGAGGAAGCTGTTTGAGTGTTACACTTAGGAAGCAGATATGTGAAGAACATGTCATTTTCAGTGTCATTTTGTCTCCTAAAAAAAATATTTCCTTACAAACTTTCCATAACCTCTTGTCAGAACAAGATGACAAATTTGTCAATATATACCATAGAAAAAAGTATGTATTTTTTTCAGTCATAAAAATGTGAAATATCACATATCAACAAACAAAACTCTTCCTTATCTTGGAAAAAGATAGCCCAATCATTCTCTCAATCGTTCCCCCAAGGGCTGAGCAGTATGACTTTTTTCCCTGTGAGCATTATTCTACTGTGTTAATGTTTTAGTGCAAAAACATTGAAAACTTGGCATGAGTGTCTAATAGAAGTTTCTGTAGCTAACACAGGTGTTTGAAAAATGAGTTACCTACAGATTTTCTCTGGAGATATGTTAGAGCTATCATCCCCACCACCTCCATTTTGAACAATAGATCTTTAGAAGTGAGGTCAACATTAGATATTTTATCTTTATTCATTGACTTGAAAATGAAAACCTACCTGAATATTAATTTGTTCAAAAAGAAGGCAATTGTGGAGAAATGAAAACCTAGTATTTTTGAATTCTGAGGCATATTATAAGCACTGGAATAAATAATAACCATAATGAACACTGAACGCATATGAAGTTGCCAATTTTCTGGGATTTTTTATCATTCTCCCAATCCATATTTTGTTTTATTTTGCTTTCTTCTCTCTCTGTGTCCTTATTTAATAAATGCTTCCTTTTGCAACCACATTATCCCCTTAATTTTTTAAAAATCTTTTTCATTTAATGTTGCTCTATTTTACTCATACCAGTGCTTTACCATGAGGACCACATCTCTCTTTCTTCAGGAAATTGTTCTCAAACTCAGGCTAAAGACCACATTCTTCAGATTCTCCTCCTAGCTTTCTACTTCTTATATATCAATTTTTGATATTACTTCAAATTTTCCCCATTTTCACAGAATGCTTCTTATTGATAATCACTTTTGGTATTATAGAAACTCATTCTAGCATATCTTATAGTAAACATTAAAATGTTTGGTAGATTTTGAATCAATAAGTGAAAAACAATTATTCAATACCCTGTAATATGCGAATGACTTTGGTTCATGTCTGTTGCCTATTTTTTTTTCTCACTACATCCGAAATGCAAAGCCTCCTCACTTCTCCCTTCTGGAATCCCTGTGCAAAGGACAATTTAAGTGCCACCTACTACATGAAGATGACCTTGTGAACTTCAGGTGATTAGAGCATCTTAGCATTCTCTTTTGTGTCCTTCCTTAGCAATATTCCCCAAACAGCTAATGCAAAGTCTGCTTTTGACAAACTAGATACACCGAGGAAAGGCAACTTTTAGACTCTACCAGGAACACAGAAGAAAATGGCATAATTCCTAGAGGGAACTTTTTAAGTATCTCCCAAAGGGGAGAAATGGACTTTTAGCAAGCAAAAACTCGTATACGTACACAAAAACATATTATGTAACACATAGCATTATATATTATATATCACATGTTAGATATGATATACAATATATTTATCAATTTATTTTATTATATATCACGTACTTGTTATAATGTTATATAATAAACATATCCATAAATAAATACAAATATATATGAATTGTGTATGTATGTGTATGTATAAGTAAATTCGCTAACTTTTGCTATGTGTCCTGTAAACTTGAGTCCACTTTCTACTATAACCTATCTGTGCCGTTGGAAGGATATCACAGATGTGAACTGGGGCATTGGTGGTGGACTTTGCACTACCTGTTCTTATCAAACTACCTTTCCAAAAGCTTCCTAAGACTGGCTGATTGTTATCAACCAATAGTCATGGAGGAATTGCACCAATGTTGGTGTATGAGATACAATACTATAAGCACCCTTTCTACCCTCTTCTACCTGCTAACACCTTCCTTTCCAATTTTTTTGCAATGTTCATTTGTGTTTGTGTATTGTATACCCAGCACCCAGCATGGTGTTTAACCCATAAAAGATGCTTTTAAAATTATTTTTGATTAATTAATTTATTCATATTCTATTACATCCTGAAGAATGATTCTACAAAATATATTGAACAAAATCAGATGAAATAGATTACACTTATTTTTATGGGGATTGGAGTAAACAAGAAACAATCCAGTTGGAAATTTAAAATTAATTTTAACATTTAAATAATTAGATTTGCCAACAGTTTCCAGGTGATAGTGTCAAATATGACTTTCAGTATAGGCAGTAAAAATTACTTTAACTGTCCATAAATACAGCATTTTGAGATCACTGTTTCTATCATGACATATACTTTATTCTGTTAGAACTAAATTCTTTGATGAAGACTACTTCATTTTTACTTCTGTGTTTCTAGCACATAGCATGCAAGGGTAGAGAAACTGAACCCTCGAGTATGAATTTGAGAGTTTGTATTCAGTCAAAGGACCACACCTGAGAACCTAGAGAGCCACCTGGCACCTCAACATCACAGGTTCCTCACCCCTGGATGCATTGCAGGGCGTGGAAGTTTGTGCAAGGGAAATCACTGCTAGTCTGTTAATTGAACTAGAATTCCAGGAGGAGTTTGATTAGAGGAACTTGTTTTTTTTTTTAACCCACATTGATAGAGTGAGAGTATTTATATTGAGGCCCAAAGGGAGCATGCTTTAGAAAATCTACTATTCTTTGTTGGGTCTTTCATTTATTTTCTATGAAATACAAAGCACTACCTATTCAAAATTATAAAACAACACACATCAATTTCAGCCCACTAGGCTTGTTCACACAAAACACCCAAATAGTATATAGATAAACTGAAATGAAGTGTCATGCATAAATAAGAAGATTAATTTTTTCACTTGATCATTTTCTTTCATGTGTAATCAACGGTGTCATTCTAAGAATGTAAGAGTAGGCAATTATTATTTTCAAGGAGGGGTGGAGCTGAAAGTTTCTTCTATCCTGTTATAGCCCTGATGAGCTTCCCGGAGGCAGTAACTCAGCTTTCTACAAGTGCATTTTCGGTGTAAAAAAAGGTTTGAAGAAAGAAAAGCTGTTACACTGTGTTGCTTGTTCACTGAAAAGCATCTGGTATGTTTGTGTCAGAAAAAAAATCCTTTGTAGAGATCCTCTCGTCCTGTCCTTCCACTTTATAGTGGAGCAGACAAGAGGCCTAAAGATATGGAACGACTTGTGTAAAATCATATACTCCATTAGTTTGTGATGAAGTCTTACCTGATCCACCCCCAATCCCCTCCTCAGGTGAATATCATCTCTGTAAACTCCAATGTCTCAACATTTTTGTTATTTGTGGGTATCATATCATGTTTAAAATAAAATGTATTATTTATTTATTTTAAAAAATCTATGTCTGAATTTTGAGTTCCAAATTCTTTCCTTTCCTCCTAACCCTTCCTCCAACCACTGAGAAGGCAAGGGATATATCCATTATACATGGGAAATCATGTAAAACATATTGCCCATATTAACTATACTGCAAAAAACAAAGAAAAAATTAACCAAAAAAAGTGAGGAAAACATATTTCTCTCTCTGGAGTCTTAAATCCTTTGAACTTATCTTAGATCATTCCATTGATCAAAGCAGCCAAGTTTTTTTACAATTCTTCATCATGACAACATTGCTATTACTGTTTAGAATGATCTCCCAGTTATTCACCATTCACTTTGCATCAATTCATTTTGGTCTTGTCATTTTTTTTCTTAAATCATGCCCCTTATCATTTCTTACAACATAACACAATAATACTCCATCACAATCATAGGCCACAACTTGTTCAATCCTTCCCCAATTGATGAGTATCCTCTTGGTTTGTGATTCTTTGCCACCACAAAAAGCTTGTACAAATATTTTATTTCATATAGGTTCTTTTTATTTGATCTTTTTGGGGTATGGAACTAGTAGTGGGATTTGGGGTCAATTAGTATGCACAATTTTACAGTCTCACTTAATCTGTGCTCCCTTTTATCATTTTTCCTTTTCTGTTATCCCCTTCCCTTCCTATTTCCCTATTGGGTAATATGAGTTTGTATCCGCAACTGAATATGTACATATATTCTTACCTTTTTGAACCTATTGTGATGACTGAGATTCACACCTTGCTTTCCAATCCTTGTATATAATTTCTCCATCACTGTAAACTATCTTCCTTATATGCCTCTTTCATGTGAGAAAAACAAAAATACCTCTCCCTTCTTCCCTCTCCCAGCGCACTCTTTTTTGTCACCCCTTCATTTAATTTGGAGACCATTCCAACATAATTGACTCTGCCCCATACTCTCTATGTAAACTCCTTTTAACTGTTCTAATAATAACAAAGTTCTTAGGAGATCCATAAACCATTTTCCCATATAAGAATGGAAATTTTTTCATCTTATTAAGTCCCTTATGATTTTTTTTTCATGTTTACCATTTTATGATTGCTTTGAGTTGTGTGTTTGAATGTCAAATTTTCAGTTCAGCTCTGGTCTTTTATCAGGAATAATTTAAAGTCCTCTATTTTATTAAATGTCTCATTCCTTCCCTTGAAGGATTATACTCAGTTTTTCTGAGTAGGTTATTCTTGGTTGTAATTCTAGCTCTTTTGCCTTGATATTTGAATTGTTTCTTTCTTGCAGCTTGCAATATTTTCTTCTTGACCTGGGAACTTGAGTTTGGCTATAATAGTTCTGGGAGTTTTCGTGTTGGGATCTCTCTCAGAAGAACAGAATCTTTCAATTTCTATTTTTCCCTCTGGATCTGAGATACTGGGGCAATTTGCTTTTATAATTCCTTGAAATATGATATGGAGGCTCTTTTTCTATTGTGGCTTTCAGGTAGTCTAAAAATTCTTAAATTATCTCTTCTCAATCTATTTTCCAGGTCAGTTTTCTTTTTCTGATGAGATATTTCACTACTCTTTTTCATTTTTTCCTTTGTTTTTTTGTTTTCTGATGTCTTATGTAGTTATTCACTTCCAGTTGCCTGATTCTAATTTTTAATGAATTGTTTTCTTCATTGAGCATTTTTAGCACTTTTTCCATTTGACCTTTTCTGTTTTTAAGATATTTTTTCTTCAGTATTTTTAGGGATCTCTTTTACCAATCTATTAATTCTTTTGTCATAATTTTTATGCATTACTCTAATTCCTTCCCCCTCTATTTTTTCCTCTCTATCACTCTATTCTTATCTCTTTCGTTCTTCTAAGAACTTCTATTCTGCTGGTTTCCAACTGATGTTTTCCTTTGAGGCTTTCTTGTTGTTTTCAATTTTTCTTTTAAGTTTGTGTCCTGCTCTTTCCTGACACCACAGTAGCTTTTTATGGACAAATTGTGCTTTTTTGTTTGTTTGGTTTTGGTGCTTTTCTTATCTTTCCAGCCTATTTCTTGACTTTGAACTTTATTTTAATGTTGGGCCCTACTCACTCACCTGAGAATGGTGAGACACTTTCCCAAGCTTCAAGCCCTTATTGTGCTATTGCTTTCACAGTTCAGGGAATCTGCAAGTTTTTTGTGTTTTCAGGATGGTATGATCTAGGGAAAGGTGTAATCACTGCTCTACTGACCTCTTTCTTGTCTTTACGCAGGAAGGCCCTGTTTCTTTGCAGCTGTAAGCACTAGCCCTCCTCTTAGCCCTAGAACTATGACCAGGGAGCCTGCTCTCCTGCAACCGCAAGGGGTAGTGTTCCTTTGTGTCTTGGAAATGTCAACAGGACCCCTGCTCCCTTCTGACTGACCACAATAGCTCTTCTCTTCCCTAGAACCATAACCCAGAACTGTGTCTGGGCAATAGAGATGCCAAGAAATTCAAGCTGTAACCAGCGCCAGAAGTTGTTCCCCTGAAATCTCTTTCTGGCTAGTTTTCTGAACACCTTATCATCTTTGCACTTAGAACTCCTGAACCTACTGCTGCTGCTGAGGTCACTATTGTTGCTACCACATGTATATACTTTAAGCAAGCCTCCACTCTGGTATCATATACTTCTCCTGTCAACCTCCTAATTTTTCTTAAGCCAGAAAACTATCTTACCCTAAACTCTTCTTGTCTTTCCCATTCCAAAATTTGATTTGAGGAGTTATCTTAAAGATATTTGGAGGGGATTGTTGAGAGAGTTCAGCTGGTTTGCTGCTTCTATTCTGCCATCTTCAGAGTTTCTTTATATCTTAGTCTTTTGTGTATCTGTCTTCCTTCTTCTACTAGACAGGCTTGCTACACAGTTTTTAAATATTTTACAATCTATCTTATATCCCAGAGTTTAATACATTATTTTGCAAATAGTACAAGCTTTAAAAAAAATTGTTGAATTTAAATAGGGTAAGAAAGAGTGAATGAATAAGAAAAACACATTTATTTTACCTTTTTGCCAGACACTGTGATAAATGTTCAGAGACAATTATATTCAATCAAGAAATTCCCTGCTCCCAAGGGCTTACTTTCAAAAGGGGAAAGAATAGAAAGAGTTGCTAATATACCGGGGAGTTACAGCTTGATTTAGAAAAGATGAGAATTGTACATTGTCGTGAATTTTCTGGCAAGATGAGGCAAGGGTTCACGTATCAGAACCCAGGGTTTCAAGGGAGGAAATTAACTTAGAGGAGGAAGAGGTTCTTATCACTTTTCTATTTTTTTTCTAAAAATGTTCCATCCTCCCTTCTCCAGCTCTTCTTTCTTGATGAATCTGGACTCTCCCTGCTTTTTGTCACCACCCTAACTCCAAAATACAGATAAGCAGAGAGGCAGAGAGAACATATGAAAGACAAGGAGGCACAGAAGCAATATTTTCCACTCACGCCAAGGTTCTTCATTTCTCCATCTTATTACAATCTTCTGTGTGTTCATCCTTCATTGCCAAAGAAGACCATGCCATCAGAGAAATAATGACATGACTTGCACTTGACTTTTTTTTTTGAGTGAGGAAGGACTGTGCAGGTCACCAGCCTCACTTCTCCTCCAAAGTCATCTGAATCCAGTGACCAGATATTCATCAGGATGACTGGAGATGACCCAGGATGAGGCAATTTATGTTAAGTGACTTGCCCAAGGTCACACAGTTAATGAGTGTCAAGTGTCTGAGGTGAGATTTGAACTAAGGTCCTCCTCACTCCTGCACTGGTGCTCTATCCACTGTATCACCTAGCTGCCCCATAGTCTTCTGTACATATTAGGAGTATGATCTCCCCCCGCCCCTCTCTCTCTCTCTCTGTGTCTCCTCTTTCTGTCTCTGTGGAAGTGTTCTCTGTTTCTCTCTGTCTCATTCATTTTAATAAAAAGCTAACTTTGTCTGAGAGGTATTTCTTCTAACTTTAACATTAGATAATGTTAGTTACTTAGTAGGTAACAACTACTTTTGAATCATTTTATGTATTGATTCATCTGAGTCAGCACTAAGCAACTGATTACCCAACTTTATTTCTTACTCTTTTCAGAATATAAAACTTTACAGGCAACACTATGATTATAGTCCTAATTCTCCTTTGCGAGATGCAATTAAATTGCAAGATTAGTGAAACTGGGAACATTTTTCTTCCAGTTTCAGAAATGTTTACCACATTTTAATGCTTTTTGTGCTAGTTTCTACAAATGTAAATATGTTTTTCCAAAAAACCATTTTATAACACCTACTAATGGAATGGCAGGTAATAAAGATAGGAAAGTGATAACTAACAATAGAGCACTTTCCAGATAAGTAGATATTATTTTTTACACATTTAGTTGTGCTTTTAGCTCACTGCCACTCATGGAACTCAAAAATGTCATTGATTACATTTCAAATGGGAAATGCTTGCAGGTACACTGCAACACAGATTAACTCAATAAAGCAGCTGCAAATTGCTACATTAGGCAGCAAATTGGGGAGACCATTTGTACTTTATGTTCCTTGCTCATAGAGCCTGTGAAAATTCCTTCCCAAACTGTATAGTTTTTGACCACATGAGGTAGGTGAACTGGCTTGCAATGGGGCCAGGGCAGTTAGTATAACTGTCATTTCAATGTTCATTGGTGACAGTGAGCCAAATGTCACAAAATTAGCCAAAATGAAGATATAAGTTTTGGTCAGTGCAATTCACAATTATATGTGCTGCCCAATTAATTAGAGAGAACTCACAATAAAAATGATGGAGTGGACTTTAGAGATGGATTGACTTGGAATCAAAACCAGAATTAAAATCAAGGTCTTGTGACACTTACTAGCTCTGTGACCTTTGGCAAAGCACCTCATTTCTCCTTCCTCTATCTAATCCATCTTCCACACAATTGCCCAAAGTGTTTTTCTTTAAGTACAGATATGAACATGCCACTCCACCAGTCAGTAAAAATAAGTCACTCGTTTTTTGTAAACTAAAAAAAAATTCTACTATTTAATCTTTAAAGCCCTGTACAATCTGGTCTAACTTACTCTTCTTGTCTCATTCTAGACTATCTCTTTGTGTATAATCTATTTAAGTAAAGGGGCCTTCTTACAGTTCTTTAAAAATAGCATCATATATCTCAACTTTTTTTTTTTTTTGCTATAAAACCCCTGTACCTCAAATCTATTCCCTCATCCCTTTTATCTCATAGAATGACTTCCTTCCTTCCTTCCAGATGCTTCTCATACTTACCTTCCATATGTAGCCATTCTGAGGCTCTACATCTATACTTCAATAAGAGAGTGTTCTTCTATAAAACACATTATTCATTTTCTATTTATCCTGAGCTGATTAAGAGATATACATGAAGTCTCCCTATTAGCAATTTACTTTTTTTGAAAGGAGCAACTTTGATTTTGATATTTGCTTTTCATTGCCTAAGACAATGCCCAGAATAAAGACAGTGCTTAGTAAAATGTTAGCTGATTAATCTCTCTGAGTCTTGGTTTCTTTAATTATAAAATAGAGATGACAATTATTTAATGTTATCACTTGATTTTCCCTTATACACATAGATATGTACACACACGCACACATGCAAATACACAAACACATCATGTTGTCAGGAGAAAAATTTTTCATATATATTTTAAGTTCTCTGGAATTGGAAGCTTTTATCCTTGAACAGACAATACAAGGTGGTATGTGGCATCTTCTGTGCCTGCTGGCAGGATGACAGGAGTTTAGGTTTCACATTTGGCACTTGCTAAGAATTTTTTTTCATAGATAACCAAATCACAACTACTTTAAGCCTCAGGTAACTTTCTATGATTTATGGGCTTCGTTCTGGGTTGATTGTGATCTGTGGGTGAAAAAAGCTCTCATAGTGATGAAATAACAGATTACATAGGCCTTAAAATTTTCTACCAGTTAGTTCCTGACCTCATTCCTCCTATTGCTTAGCAGGGATATTACAGATGAACAGTTGTGCCAACAACGATACATTAGAAATATGGAAAGTTTGCTTTAAAAGAAAGATACCAATTACTAAAATCATACATTCCTGCCTCTATACATATACACTAACTTATACTCTATCATAAATTTTATTTTCCATGGTGTAGCCACAGTATTAAATTTTGTTCTTGCCTATGCTATAAGTCTAAATTTATATATATAAATGCATATGTGTATACATAAATACATAAAGAAGAAGCAGTGTAGTATACAGAGAAATTGACTTACATCCAGGGATACTTGAGATAGAAGAATTAGATATTTATTAAGGGGGTCATTTGGGAAAGTTACTTAACTTCTCACCCTCAGTTTCACCATTTATAAGAGGGGGATAATTATAAGACCTACTCATCAATGTTGCTGAGAGAATCAAATACTTATTTAGTGCTGTTATTGTTATCTGAGTTAAATATGTGCACTAATATACAGGAGGAGGGGGTAGGTCTCTCAGTGCATAGAGGGCTAGCCCTGGAGTCTAGACTCAGCCCCTACTAGCTGTGTGACTCTGGTCAGATCCCTTAACCCTGTTTGAGTTTCTTCATTTGTAAAAATGAACTGAAGAAGGAAATGGCAAACCACTCCAGTATATTTGCCAAGAAAATTCCAAAAGGGGTCACAAAGAATCAGACATGACTAAAAATCATTGAGCAACAAAAATATACATGAAGTACGTTGTAAATATCAAAGCAAGATATCAATGTCAATTATTGTTACTATGATAGGGATTATTATTTATTAGCTAAGTTATTGCAAAAAATATCTCATAGTGCATAGCAAGAACCTCTATTTATTTATAGAGATATAAAGTGGCCAAAGTGAGTGAGTACATATTAAAGATTCCCTTGGAATGTCAGAAAATATGGGATTTAGATGTTTCTTTAGATATTTAGAGTAATCTTAGAAGTTTTTTGATCATGGAAATTACTTGCCAAAAATTATCTTATATTAGCAAGAGATCATAATATATCATAATAAACTTTATGACCTTTGATCTTCATGACAAGCCTGTGATCTGCTACCAATGAGTTAATGTCATATTTCAGATAATGAAAATAAAGGTAAGAGAAGTTAAATGACTTTGAAACATGGTCTAATTGTTAATAGCAATTGTCATGGAGGGGCAATGGAAATCAAATTGTCTAAGACCCAAGTCTATCCCTAGTCTATAGCAAGTTGCCTTTTTTATTAGTGACACTATTGAGCCCATTTGGGGTTTTCTTTGCAAAGATACTGGAATGGCTTGCCATTTCCTTTTCCAACTCATTTTCCAGGTAAGTGACTTATCCAAGGTCACACAGCTAGTGAGTGTCTGAGGTCACATTTGAACTTCTGACTTCAGGCCTGGCACTCTATACACTGGCACTCTCTCTAGCTGCCACTCTTTCTTATAGAAAGTTTAAACTATGGATATTATACAAGATGAACTAAAGAATAAAAAAAATAACAGAAAATACCAGTTTGCAAAATACTGTTATGCTCCATGAAGAAAGATGTGGACCAGGATTAATGTGATGATGATGGAAATGGAAAGGAGGAGTTTCATATGGAGGTAGTCAAGAAAGATGATTAGAGAAAATAATATGATTAATTACATGTAGGTGAAAGCTTCAGAAAAAGCCATCTAGATTAATTGTAAGATTTTTATCCTAGATGACTGAGAAGTTGAGTGGGGTTGCTGGTTTGGGGAAAAAGATATGATAAATTTAAGATGATAATAAAATGCTCATGTTGAGGTCATAGATTATAATAAATTCAAAAAGCTGAAAGTGAGTTCAAAAATCACTCAGTCTCACTCTTAATTTTATAGGATATTTAGGTGGAAAATAATTTGAAATGTGGAACTGAAGTTCTAGAGCCATTGATTAAATTCAAAAAGTAATTATTGGGTGCTTACTATGTCCCCAACCCTGAGTATAGAAAGAAAAAAAAAGCCCTGCCTTTGAGGAGCTTGCATTCTATTGAAACTGCAGACAAAATGTACAGAGATACGTAAACATAACATATGTAGAAATAAATACAAAATGATCAAGCAATGCTAACAAATGGGTGAACTGGGAAAGGCCTCCTGGGAGGTGGTGCTGGAAGGGAGATAGGATTTCAAAGAGTTAACTATGACAATTTGATAAATATGACAATTACATTTCAAGGAAGAATAAAAGTGGATGTCTGATAGTTTGGGCTGTTTAGTGATGGTGTAAAAACCTTGAAGCTAAGGAATGATGCCTCTGTTACAAGTATGTCTTGACCCTGAGGGAAATGAATCAGACTGGAAACTCAGAGATGCATCACACTGAGTCTTGGGAACCAAACTATGATTCTCTCATGCTTTCCTTTTTACGAAATATTTCCTTCAGACCAACCCTGAATAGGGAAACTAATGCAAGGATCATCATCCCCATTCTACAGATGACAAAATAGAGTTTCACTGAAGTTAAGAGTATCACAGTGAACACATCAAGAATTATATAGTAGATGTCTCCTGATGCCAAATTTAGAGCCCTTTCCACTTTGCTACTTTGTCAACAGACTTAAGCTTGAGAATTTGTTCTGCATTCATTAGTTGAATGACCTTATACGTTACATAATCTGTCTGGGTTTAGGCCAGATCTGCACTACCTGTGGCTTGCCAAAGGATTTCCAATGGGCCTTGAATATCCTCTATGTTTTTTGTGGGCCACCTGAACTCCTTTAGTGGGTCAACAGGCTCACAGCCCACTAGTTGCAGATTGTGGAGGCCCTGTTTAGGCTATATTAACAGAGTTCATTTTCTAAAATTAATGGAGGAAAGATATCCTGAGCAAGTAAGATCTTATAAGGCATAATATGTGCAATTTACATTTTCACAGAGACATTGGCAAAACCTTTAGTTTTCTCACTTGTAAAATATGACTAATATTACCTCAAAGGCTAGCACTAATACTGCATTTCAAGTTTTGCAGAGAACTTTACTTATATTACCTCACTCGAACTTCATAATAGCCATATAACATAGATGCTCCTACTATGTTTATTTTACAGAAGACAGAAGATGAAGCTGACAGAGGTTAAGTATAACTTACCCAGGATCATGGAGCTAATAAGTATCTAAGATAGCATATGATCTGCGATCTTCCTGACTACAAGTTTCAGTATGCTACTACATCACCTAAAAGTGCTTCATAACCCCAAAGTGCTCTGCAAATATAAGGGGTTATTTTTAGTGTTTCTAGATCAAGAAGATTGGGAAGCTGCTCTCCTCCAAAGAATGACTAGAGAAGCATTACCTATATATAGCAAATATCTGAATATTCCTGAAATACTGAAGATTTCCATTTCTTTGCTTAAGGGGTTTATCTAGTGTTCAATTATAGATACCACTGAGGACAATCAACAGTTAGACCTTATCGGTACAACATAGTATGAATGTGGTTTTTGCTTAGAAGTAGTTTTTTTCCTTTGGTTTTTTTTTTTTTTGGAAGATAACGAGTACAATGGATGTTTGCAGTGGGGTTTAGGGGCGTTGGAGAGGGTGGCATTCAGTCAAGAGAACTGAAGAAGAGCTAGAAAGGGATATTGGCAAACTGAAGACAAATCTTGTCTATCACTGGCAACATACAAATTTAGAGAAATAATGCTGTGTAACAGAAATCAGAGGAGAGAAATTTATGTTGAATAAACATCTCCTTTAAGCTTCTCTAGGAAGCAAGGTCCTTAGGATGCATCAGTTCTTAAGCTCCTTGTGCTGTTTTATTTTTTCTTTCACTTTCACAAACAGAGGCTTCTTTGTGCTAGCTCTAGGAGACATTGGAAAGGTTGACCTGGAGGGGTGGCAGCTGTGTTGTGGAAATTGTGTCAATCATAATACTTTTTGAAGAGAACTTTTTGGAGGAGGAAAAAACGCTAAGTATTTTCAGAAGGGCCTTTGTTCCTGGAATGTTTCCGTCTCCATTTTGTCTTTGTGTGATCCTTCCCTCTTGTGCACATTATTTTCTCATTTAACTAAGGATGATGATTTGTCATCCTTGTTTTCATAGTCTGATACTTCTAGCCCCTCCACGCTGTCTTGGGTGCAATTTTGCTTGTTTGTGATAATAGCATTAACACATAAATTTAAAGTTAAACCACAAAGGCCCAGAAGACTTACAGAATACCCAACTATGGATCTTAAAAAGAAGTATGTTCAAAAACAAGACAAATAAAACACACTTTGAAAAAAATCATGTAACACTATCATCTTGTTTTAGTAAAGGAAAGAAAAACCATAGACTTATTGTATATTTTAAACTCTCCTTTGTCTTTCTAGCTCTATTACCAATTAACTATGTGACCCTCGATACTAGACACTTGGACTTCAGTTTCCTCATATGAAAAATGAAGGGATTCTGCTGCATGATGTCTAAGGCTGCATAATCCTCTTAAGAGCTACAAAATAAATAAATATTTGTTCCCTTTCTACAGAAACAAACTTTACATTCCAAGATCTCCAAGGAATATGACAGATGACAGGACTAAGATTCAGACATATCTTAGCAGATTCAAATAAATGGCTGGAGGAAGGGAGAAATAAAATGTAAAAGTTAAACACAGAATTCTGTATTTAAGCTCAAAATTTTCAGTGAATACAAAATCTGAGAGATATGACTATACCCTAATTTTACAGTAAAAAATCTGGCTTTTAGTAAATTAAATTTTAGTATTATATGAGAACATGGCAATATGTCATTGTTAAAAAATGTTAAGGAAGTTTAGCCTGACCAGTAAGAATATATTGTTCAGAAAAAATGGAAGAAAAGTCATACTGCTCTGGTTAGGCTACATAGTCTATCCAATTCTAGGTGTTAATGGGATATTGACAAATTAAAGTTAGGAAATTAGGTAGACAGCAAAGAAACTGAGCACTTTTTTCTTAAATATGAGAAAACTCCATTGGGTGGGGAATGTTTACTGTCTTGATAGTTGTCCTTAAATAGCTGAAGGTCTGTCATGTGAACAAGGTTAATAGAATCAGGTATTTATAAATGACATGGAACTCAGAGGTCACTTGGTACAGGAGTTGGTGAGCTTTAATCTGAGGGTCAAATCTCGACAGTTACGTCATTGTGTTGCCATATTCATCATAAAATAAAATACCCAAATCTGAGATTGCTGGCCTCCTGCTAAAAGAAAAATTACTCATAAATATATAATTGCTTTCCCAGCAGAAAAACAGATACAAACTGCCATTAACTAAATTTGCATGGTAGGTGGTTATTCATCCTTCTGTTTGAAGCTATTTACAGATAGTTCATCTCTGTTACTATTTGTAATTGCTATTATAATCAACCACTTATTCTGATTTGGTAGCAGTATACTAATCAGAGCTGTGGTATGATAATTTGAGGAGGTTTCATGGTGGACAAGTGGTGCTTACCAATCTAGTAGCATGTTCATATGACTGATGCTGATCTCAGATAAATCTGAAAGACAGCATGGAAATAGATTTTAGAAGAATATATAGAAATGGTTCATTTACCTTGTATTGTTAGGGAATGATCTGCTTTATGAAAGTAAATTTTTAGGTTCAGAATATCAAGGGAATTAACAAAAAGACATGCTAGGGAAGGTGCCCTTGCTATACAAGATCTTAAAGTATATTGTAAAGCAGAAAGTGGTGGATCAGTAGAATAAATAGGTATAAAAGACAACAGCCAATGACTGTTGGATAAACCCAAAGACTCCAGCTTCTGGGATAAGAACTTGGTATTTGATAAAAACTACTGGGAAAACTGGAAAATAGTATGACAGAAATTGGGCATAAACATCTTACATTGTATACCAAAATGAAGTAAAAATGTGTCCATGATTTACATATAAAGGCTGATGCTATAAATAAAAAGAGAGAGCAAGGAATAGCATACCTCTCAGATTTATGGAGAAGAGAAGAATTTATGACCAAATGAGATAGAGAGCACTATGAAATGCAAAATGGATAATTTTGATTGCATTAAATTGAAAAGTTTTTGTGCAAACAAAACCAATGCAGCCAAGATTAGTACAGAAACAAAAAACTGGGAAAGAATTTTTACAACCACTGTCTCTGATAAAGGTCTCATTTCTAAAATAATGGAGAATTGTGGCAAATTTATAAGAATACAAGTCATTCTCTAAGTGAAAAATGATCAAAGGATATGAACAGGTTGCTTTCAGAGAAAAAAAATAAAAATATCTATCATCTTAAGAATAAATGCTCTAAGTCACTATTGATAAGCAAATCAAAACAACTCTTGGGTACTAAGTCACACCTGTCAGATTGACTAACATGACAAAACAAGAAAAGTATAAATGCTGCAAAAGATATGGGAAAATTGAAACACTAATGCATTGTTGGTGGAGTTGTGAACTGATCCAACTCTTTTGGAGAGCAATTTAGAAGTAGGTCCAAAAGAGCTATAAAAATGGGCATACCCTTTGACCCAGTAATAACATTTCTAGGGCTGAATCCCAAAGAAACCATACCAGTAGGAAAAAGACCCACATGTGCAAAAATATTTATAGCAGCAATTTTTTTGTGTTGGCCAAGAATTGGAAATTGAGGTGATGTCCATTAATTAGGGGAATGGCTGAACAAGTTGTGGTATGTGAATGCAATGGAACACTATTGTGCTGTAAAAAATGATGACAAGGCAAGATTCAGGAAAACCTGGAAAGACTTATATGAACTGATGCTGAGTAAGGGGAGCAGAACCAGGAAAACATTGTACACAGTTACAGCCACATTCTGTGAAGACAAGCTTTGATAGACTTGGCTCTTCTCAACAATGCAAGGTTCTAAAACAACTCCAAAAGACTCATGTTGGAAAATGCTATCCACTTCCAGAAAAAAAAAAAAAAATATATATATATATATATGTATAAAACAGAGTCTGAATGCAGATTGAGGCATACTATACTATTTGCTCTCTCCTTTTTGCTTTGTTTTGTTTTGTTTCTTCTTTCTCATGGTTCATTCTATTGGTTATAAATCTTTTCTACAACATGAATAATGTGAAAATACATTTAATATGAATGTATATGTAGAGCCTATAACAGATTGCATGCTGTCTTGGGAAAGGAGTAGGAGAAGGAGGGAGAGAAAATTTAAAACTCAAAAGTTTGTGGAACTGAATGTTGTAAACTAAAAATAAATATTTTTTTAAAATAAAAAAGGTAAATTTTTGAGTTAACAAACTTACTCTGTTAAGGTCTTAAACCTCTCTTTTAAAGTTTTGATTATTTTTCTGATCTTGACTTTCTGACATCTTAAAGAGAGGATATGAAACACGTGAGGTAGCATCATTGAGTTTAACTTTAATTCACTAATCGAGGTAGCATCACTGAGTTTAACTTTAATTCACTAATCTCCCTATTTGTGGGATGTCAGAATATTTGCTCTTGTGGAATTCAACATTCACCATGTATATAGCAATGCTCATTATCCAAAGAAGGTAACAACACTGCAGAAACAACTAACCTCAGCCTTATATAATGATGTATTTTCTATCAGCTACAGATAAGTTACTTACTGGAATCATTGTAGGAAATTCTCACACTGTCAGTTCCCTATAAAAATGAAATCATAGGCCTGAATCTGCCAAAAAAGAAAAAAGAAAGAAAACATAGTGTTGAAAAATGTGTAGTTAAATCATGAGGATATACACACCCACACCCACTACATACCCAGCTCATGGGGATGCTTTGGTATGTTGTAGACACAATCAAAATGCAATCATACATGTATACTCTATCTTATATCTGTATTTTTCTCCTTTTAAATTCTAACAGATAAAGTATCAGTAAATATTTCATCATATTATGATCAACCCTCATGTTAATGACATAGGTAACATTAATGTTATGCTATATACTGAATACTTAAATTATAGAAATATTTTATAGCATGTTAAAGGTCTGAGGTTCTTTTACCTATACTCTTATCATTTAATCATCACAGGAATCCTGAGTTAGGTGTTAGAAGCCTTATACTACCCATTTTAAATTGGAAGAAACTGAGCCTCAGAAATGTCAGCTGACTTATGCGTGGTCATATTACCTATGATCATTTTAATCCTTATAAAACTATGTATTGAAAACTCTGGACATTTTATTTGAGAGCAGCTTCTCTTTCTGCTGTAAATTAGGTTTGAAACTTATGAAGAAAACTGTGAGAAGAAAAAAATACTAAGCATATGGAAATACTTAAAAAATACTTACAATTTTTAGTTAAAAATTTGACTTAAAAATGTTTGGCTTAGATGTGGAAAGTAACAAAATTACTAGAAATTCAAAAGAATATAATCACAAGTAAATTTCCATTGTTCTTATACTGAAAAGAACGTTATTAATTAAACTATTAAAATCTAAACATTATAACAGTGATTTCAACTGATTCCTGTTAATATGACCCTAGAATATGTTGTATTTTATGACTTACTGATGAAAAAAATGTGTTGTATTTCTTAGGCTTTTAAAAAAATAGGACAATTAAAAGAAAATCTAGGGGCATGGTCTTCTTCATTTAATTCCTTTTTCGCAAATAAACAATTCTGAACTTCAATATGCCATTTTCTCTAATTGAGAGGAAAGAACACAACCATTTCCAAAAAAGCAATATGTAGAATCATCTCATAGAAGCACAGGGTTACATTTCATTATACTTAATTTCGAAATTAGATTTAGTCATAAAAAAGCAATGTGTTAAAATCTGGCCCAGAGGAGCTCTGAAATTTAAGTGTTTGCTAAGTGTTGTCAGAGATTCCTGACAAAAGAGGTTTAAAATCCTTGACCAGACATTGGGTTTAGTTCACTTGACTTGAAATCATGTGTGATTTTGATATGTAATATTTGATAAATAGAGTACTCTGACATCAACAAACAACTAGGCAATTTTTCCTTTTTGTAATATATTTATAGGTATTTATATGATCCCTTTGTTCTTATTAAGTTCCTGAGTTCCTATATCTCACTAGAGAGTGAAGAATCATTGATTAGCCATAGCATGGTAAGGATCAAGTTAAATTCTATTTATCATGGGCATGAAAATATAAATAAAGATTAAGCAAATTATTCAAGGGAATAAAAATAAATAATTTGAAGCTAATAACTTGTATCTTTATTTCTTAAATAATTTTCAATAGAAAGAAGTTCATTCCTTCAGAATCTCGAGACTGTATGTAAGGGAGATCCATTTTACTATGAGAAGAGACTTTTAGAGAGTACAAATAATGATTATTTGGATAAATCTTTCTTCTTATTATAGTGAGTATTTCTTTGGCATTATTATCCCTGAACATGACTGGTAACATCTTCTACTCAGGGTCCTGGGGTATACCTGACATATCAGGAGGTGTCTCTTCTCTATATACTGAAGAAACCAAATTTCGTTGCAGTCTCCCATAACTGATAAGTGCTAGTGAAAAGTACCCAATTCCATTTAACCACTTAACAGTGATTGTCTTTTACAAAAAGAAATATTTACTTCAAAGACACAGAAGAAAATAGTATAAACATTTACACCAACACTCATGGGGGGAGGGAGATGCAATCCCTTTCCTATTCAGTATCTAAGAAGAGTAGACTCAGACTTGCTACAGTTTCTACATGACATTAGTCCCCAAAAATTCAAGTCCACATGTACTAATTTTATTTTTAACTAACAAGCATGTCTACACATGCTCCAAAGTATCTCAAGTTACTTCCATTGTGCATCATGACTCTTCTTTCACATGGAGAATGATATCAGAGGCCCTATGTGAATGTTGATAAGAACCAAGTTCATTGACCTGCTATTTACATATTATGATAAAACAAATGATCACCATTTGTTAACTTGTATATAGTGTTAGACTTGTGGAGTAAAGAATATCTGGTCACCTGAGAGCCCAAAGAAACCATCTGTGCTGTTTTTAGAATCATTTACCCTGAGTAAAAGGAGTGGGGAGGAGGAACCATATAAGAATTGAGTGCTAAATTAAGAAGGAAAGAAATCTGCTTACAGGATATTAGTTGGGAATTTATCTTAAAGAAACCTTCCTAAAGCCCAAACAATCCTCTTTGACACGTGCCTCTTAAGGATATCAAATAAATCTATTTTCTGTTTGTTTGTGAAACAGAATTTCCTCTTACTTTTTAAATTAACAAGCCGCCTGTGAGATTCAGGGGCCCTGAGGTTTTCATTGTCCTTGCTGTTTAAACTGCTTCATTTTATAATACTCTATTTCCTTTTTTGTCCATTATACTTGATGTATGTATGAAGTTAATTTACAATATTTTATATGCACTTGGTTGAAGTAGAGACTAGTTTACAGTTTTACTCATGTCCTCAGTATAATATTTTTTACTAATATGCTATCAGTTTGGGGGACCAAGAGGAAGAATAAAGGACAATTTTATCAAACTTTGAAGAAGTATAACCCCTGTCTCAATGCCTGTTTATGTGGAACTCTCTCTTATTGGTGGAGATAAATTGGATTCAATTCAATAAACATTTAGTAAACACCTACTTTGTGCCAGGCCCTGTGTTATGAACTGAGGATACAAATAAGAAAATGAAAAGACATCCACTGCCCTCAAGAAGCTTACAATCTAATGTGAGAGTTAAATATGACTGAAACGACTGAACATTAGACAGCAACATTAGAGAGAGGGAAAACAAAAACAAACACTTTAGAACTTTGATCAGTCAATTTTTAAAAATTCGCAATTCCAAAAGTATGAGGATGAAACTTCTCACCTCTTACAGAAAAATAATGAACTTAAAATATATATAAATATATATATTTACCATATACATATATATTTTTTTTTCCAGATATGATTAATTTGATTTGCAACTATGAATTGAGGGATTTGTCTTTTTTATTGCTTTTTGGAGGGATTTATGAAACAGTTTGAAGTAAAGAATGAAATTTTCATATTACAAAAAAATAGTTCCTATGGTAAAAACAAAATAAAATAATCACACTGTGGCTAACTTATTGATTGACTTCTTTGAACTTAGGTAAGTTTGTGTTTTGATGAAAGATCTCGTTAGTCTGTCCTATATTTAAAAACCCATACTTAAAGACTCTTTAGCTTCATGGGTTATGACCGAGTTTGTGTTGTTCTGACTTAGACTTAGAAAATTGGATCTCATATTGAGACTCGTTATCATGAGGCATTGGAAGAAGATATTAATGGAAGAATCAGAAGATGCTGAATATAATTTAAGCTTTTCTTCATACTCCAGTATTATATTTACAAGCATGAAGAATGCTTGACCATTAAAATATATGAGACTTTTACACAAAATGGACCTAGACTGCTAAGGCTTGGGAATTCTTGCGTTTCCTCTGTTTCGTTTCCCTGCTTCCTCCTTGCTGACAGGGTGTTCTTCAACTGTAACTTTTCAGTTTCACCTGAGTACTTACTGCAGGTTATTAACCCAGGTAAAATTAGTCATTCAAATAATGTTTCAAATGAGAAATTCTGAGTATAATCTTTAAGTACTTCTTCCACGGAGTAAAGAAAATGCAACAGCTTTGCAATAAATAATTTTCTGTGACTTCAAAACCTTTGGATCATACTTCTAAATTCATAGCTTAATACTGGATGGTTAGGATTGCCAAAAGTCTAGCCTCTTACAGATAAGTGGAGTATTACTGTATCTGGATGTGAAAGGGAGTGTAGTTCATGACTTTTCAGTGTCATATATTAAGAATTGTGAGTATGGATTAAAGACAAAACAGTCACTATAATGACAAGCAAGGTATGAAATGGATGGTGAGATACAAAGAGATGATTTGTAAGGAAGTGAACCCAGTCCTTAAGGATGATGTTTCATGTAAATAGATTTGAAGGTCAAAACAAAGGTTGAGGTGACGAAAAAATGTTCAGATTTGGAGTTTTTCTTTTGTTTTTTTCTCCAGTATTATACCATTTCATTATATTGCAGGATTGATATTTTGTCAGTCTTAAAAGAGCATGGACTGACTGTCAGTGAAGCAGAAAATGAACAATTGAAACTAAGTTAGTTAATCAAATACCTTATAACTGAGATAATTGTTTAATACATACATTGAGAGTCTTATATGATTTTAAGATACAAACATGAATAACTTTTACATGATCAATCTTGGGGCTAAGATCTAGAACTATGTGGGATAGGGTACTAACTGATGAGAGGCACAGAGAAAATTGAATGCCCTTTATCTAATTTCCTAGTTCTGTGACCCAGGTGGTGCTTATAAGCGACAGGTTTAACCTGGGAAAGAACAAAACTAAATTAATGACATCAATGAAACTGTAAGGCATGGTATTAAGGGGCCAGCTTAAGCCTTTAGAAGTGTTCAGTGGTTGTATAAGCTGCTGTTCTGGGAAATATCGTAGGTCAAAACTGAAGACTGCACGGCCTATAAATATCTATAAATAGTTTGAGATTACTTATTCCTCTTTTGCCTGTGTACTCATTTCTCTCCCTCAAAAGGGGAAATAGCCTACCCTTGGATTTAAAGCCTTCCAGCCTGGTCGGAAGCTGTGGTAATACTTGCAATGTAACCTCATGAAGCAAGTATCCCCATTAACCACTCAAACAGATTATTAACCTCTAAAAATAAACATGAGTTGGGAAGTTTATTTCCCCCATAGAAAGAATCCAAGTTCTTATTGATTTTTTTCCCTCTTTGTGAGCTAAAGTGCTTTGCCTGCTAAGTACAATGTGTCTAAAGCAATGTGACAGAATATAACAGACTTATTGGCAATGCCTGCAGTTAAGGGTGCAGAGAGGGGGGAAAGGACACAAGCTACTTTCTGATGATTATGGACATAGCTTATGGCAAGCTCCTTGAGAGCAAAAACTGGGTCATTTTTCATCTTTTTTTTTTTTTAATTACCAAGTACAACAGTATTCATTGCACAAAGGGAGCACCAAATAATTGCTACTTGAATTTAAGTAGCAGCAAATATCAGCAGGATCAAGGTAAATAATGCACAGGGAATTTGAGATCCAGAGATGTAAAATGGCTTATGACATAATAAAACATGAAGAGTACTGGATTTGAAGTATCAAGATTTGGATTCAAGTTCTGTTTCTGTTACTTATCAGTTGTGTCCCTTCTATTGAAAAATCACAATTTTTTTCAATGGAAAATTGAGGCCATTCACAAATATCTCCCTTTTCTCTTCTCCCACTCCTAAGATTACTTAAATCATTTAAGTATCTTCTGGTACTGTCTCTTCCTTCATCTTAATCTTGGATAAAAAGATTTCATTTCTCTCAGAAGAGGTCACCCATTCTAAATAAAACCTGGATCCTTCCCTCTCCCCTTTTCCCAACAAATCTCTCTTTCTCTCTCTCTCTCTCTCTCTCTCTCTCTCTCTCTCTCTCTCTCTCTCTCTCTCTCTCTCTCTCTCTCTCTCTCTCTCTCTCTCTCTCTTTGTCATAAAAGGAAATGAAAGCTGCTTTTAACACTGCATGAAGACTCTATGAAGCACATGATATAGTTCTTCTATTCAGTGATATTTTATCCTAATGATTGGTTCTCTACACTGGGAGCACTAAGTATGACTTTAGGGCTGGCTCTATCCCAAGAACTCATGGATTTAATCAAATTATATCATTTAACAGGTAAGATGAGTCAAAAAATGTTCAGGAAGTCAAATGTGACATCAGCATTGCTAGGTAGTGGGCTGAACAGATCAGAGAAAGACAAACAACAAGGAGCAGAAAAATATGTTTTTGATGCATCATTAATCATATCTTTGAATAAAGTAGTATATTTGTTTTGCAAGAAAAAGGAAGCAGTGATAACCAGTATACCATGAGATAGTCAGAAAGTGTGGTGGTATCCAGGAGACAAGATGACAGAGGAGACACATTTCCTGAATTTCCATATTCACCTCCAAACCACCATAAAACAGTGTCCCTAAACAAATTATGGGATGTCAGAATCAGCAAAATGGGGGGAAACAGTCTTCTAGCCCAAGAAACCTGGAAGGTAGCCAGAAATGGTCTGCCTAAATTGGGTAAAAGGGGAGTGCAGTCTGAGACAGGGAGTATCCTTGCAAGCTAGCAGCAAGACCTGCCTCAGCAAGCCAGTGGGAAGTCCTGAGTCCCAGTGCAATGTGAGCAAGCAGACACTAACACCAGGACTCTCCATGTGCCTAAGCATAGCATCAGGTAAATGGAAAGAAGCCAGTGCCTGGACCCTCAACATACCTCTCCAAATCAGCAGAAGCCTACCCCAGGACCCCTGGAGCACCTCAGCACACTCGCAGATTCCACCTTTGAGACTCCCCACATGCCTCAGTGTATATCCAGGGGAATGGGCAAATACTAGAACTGGGACCTCACTTGCCTCAACACAGCACTAGTTAAGTTGCCACACCCCTGTGGCCTCTAGCAATGCCAGCCACCCCTCACTACACACCCTCAGTCCAGCACCAGGCATGAGGGTCCCCTCTTGGCCTTAGGACAGTACCAGTCTAGCACCAGGCAAAGAGCCAGCGCCTGCAGCTCCCAGTAGAAGAAGCTTGGGATGGTATCCCTTTCACCTCAAGAACAAATCTAAAAGTAAGCAAAAAAGGCTGGAAAAGATGAGAAAATACCAACAACAACAAAGAAACTGGCCATAGAAAGTTATTATGGTGACTGGGAAGATAAAAATACAAACTCAGAAGAGAACAATGTCAAATTATCTTTGGAGAAAGATGCAAAAATGAGAGAGGAGGGGAATGAATTGGTCTTGAGCCTAGAAAGAATGCAAGGAAGAAATAAAAAAGGAGTTTTAAAATGTAATAAGAATGATAGAAGAAAAATGGGAAAAGAAATGAGAGTGATGAAAGAGAACCATGAAAAAAGATCAACAGCTTGAAAAAAGAAAACAGATTCTTAAAACTTAGTAGAATTGGTCAAATGGAAAGGAGTTAAAAACTCATTGAAGAAAATAATTCCTGAAAAATTAAAATTGGGCAAATAGAAGCTAATAACTATAAGACAAGAATTGATCAAATAAAATTGAAAGAATGAAAAAATAGAAGAAAATGTAAAATGCCTTATTGGAAAAACAACTGACCTGGAAAAGAGATCCAGGAGAGATAATTTAAGAATTAGTGGACTACCTGATAGCCAGAATCAAAGGGAGGACCTGACTATCATACTTCAAGAAATTATCAAATAAAACTACCCTGATATCCTATAACAAAAGGATAAAATAGATATTTAAAGAATCCACCAATCACCTCTGAAAAGAAATCTCAAAATGAAAATTCCCCAGAATACTAGAGCCAAATTCCAGAACTTCCAGGACAAGGAAAAAAGAAAAAAAAAATTTCAAGTAGCCAGGAAAAAGCATATAGAAACTATTCAAATATCAGGGAGCCACAATCAGGGACACACAGGAATTAGCAGCTGCAACATTAAAGGATCAGTGGTCATGGCTCTTGAGGTTCCATAAGAAAAAGGAGTTAAGAACACAAACAAGAACCACCTACCCAGAAAAAGTGAGCATAAAGCTTTAAGGGGAAAAAAAATATGAATTTGATTAAATAGAAAGCTTTCAAGTTTTCATAAGAAGAAGACCACAGCTGACCAAAAACTTTGATTTTCAACATCAAACCTCAAGATAAGCATAAAAAGTCAAACAGGAAAGAGAAAAATATGAGGAATTCAATAGGGTTAAACTGTTGACATCCCTACATGGGAAGATGATACTTCTAATTCTTAGCAACAGAGTTAATAATAGTGAAGTTAGAATGAGTATAAATAGAGAGAAGGTAGGGTATGAAGTGAATTTGAGGTAGTGACATAAAACATATTAAGGGGTGAAAAAGAGGATTATGCTAGGAGCAGAAGGAAGAGAGAGGTAGAGCAGGGTAAATTATCTCACATGAAGAGGCAAGGAAGGCCTATTACAGTGGAAGGGAAAATGAGAAGGTACATAGTGTGCATCACCTGAACCTCAATGAAATGGGCTCAAAAAGAGATTTGCATACACAATCAGCTGAATATACAAATCTACATTATCATGTGGGTAAGTACAAGGGAAGAAGATTAAGTAAGGGGGACTGATAGAAGGGAAAGCAGATTGGGGGAGGCAGTAGACAGAAGCTAAACAGTCATGAGGAGGGAAAATGTGAAAAAAGGACAGAGGATAAACTGGAGAAAAAAATAAGATGGAAGGAAATACATAGATTGTACTCATAACTGTGAATGTGAAGGGGATGAACCCTCTTATAAAAGAGAAGCTGACAGCACAGTTGACCAAAAAACAGAATCCAACAATATTTTTTTTACAAGAAATAGACTTGAAGGAGAGCAACACACACACAGAGTTAAGGTAAAGGATTGAGGCAGAATCTATCATACTTCAGTTGAAGTAAAAATAACGAACACAAGTAGCAGTCATGATCTCAGACAAAGCAAAAGTAAAAAACAGAACCAATTCAAAGCAACAAGGGAGGAAACTATATCTTGTTTAAAAGGTACCTTAGAAAATGAAGTAGTATCAATACTAAAAACATATGCACTAAGTGGTATATATAGCATGCAAATTTTTTAAGTTAAGTGAGTTACGAGAAGAAATAGACTGTTAAAACTTTATTATTAGGGAACCTCAGTTGTTCATTCTCAGAACTTGATAAATCTAAACAAAAATATTAAACAATAAAGAAACTAAAGAGGTGTATAGGATTTTAGAAATGTTAGACATGACAGATCTTTGGGTAAAAATTGAATGGGAATAGAAAAAGAATACATCCTTTTTTTTTTTTTTCTCGGCAGCAGCAGACAGACAGACAGACAGAGAGAGAGAGAGAGAGAGAGAGAGAGAGAGAGAGAGAGAGAGACAGAGACAGAGACAGAGACAGAGACAGAGACAGAGACAGAGACAGAGAGACTAAATAGTATGCTTTGATCTGCATTTAGACTACATGGTTCTTTTCCTGGATGTGGATAGCATTTTCTATCATAAGTCTTTTAGAGCTGTCTTAGGTCCTCGCAAGGCTAAGTAGAGATAACTGTATCAATGTTAATCATCATACAATGTTTCTGTTACTGTGTAAAATGTTCTTCTGGTTCTACTCATTCCATTAAGCATCAGTTCATATAAGTCTTTCCAGGTTTTTCCTGAAATTTGCCTGCTCATCATTTCTTATGGAACAATAATATTCCATTAAATTCATACACCATAAATTGTTCAACTGATCAGTAATTGTTGGCTATGCCCTCAATTTCCAATTCTTGTCCACCACAAAAAGAGCTATTATAAACATTTTTGTACAAGTGGATCCTTTTCTTATTTTTATGATCTCTTTGGGATACAGAACTAGAAGTGACATTGCTAGGTCAAAGGGTATGCACAGTTTTATAGTCCTTTGGTCATAGCTCCAAATTGCTCTCCAGAACAGCTGGTTCAGTTCATAACTCCACCATCAATGCATTAGTTTTCCAATTTTCCCACATCTTCTCCAGCATTTATCATTTTCCTTTTGTCGTGTTAGCTAATCTGTGTATGGTATCCCAGAGTTGTTTTGATTTACGTTTCTCTAAACAAGAGAGATTTAGAGCATTTTTTCATATGACTATGGATATCTTTAATTTCTTCATCTGAAAACTGCCTGTTTATAGCCTTTGACTGTCAATTGAGGAAGGACTTGTATTCTTATAAATTTGACTTAGTTCTCTATACAGTTTAGAAATGAGGCCTTTATCAGAAATTCTGGTTGTAAAAATTGTTTCCCAGTTTTCTGCTTCCCTTCTAATTTTTGTTGCATTGGCTTCCTTTGTGCAAAACGTTTCAATTTAATTTAATCAAAATTACCAATTTGATGCAAAATATTCTAAATAAGATACTAGCAAAGACATTACAGCGATATATATTTATTACAAGGACAATACACAATGACCAGGTGAGACTTATATCATGAAGGTAGGATTGGTTCAATATCAGGAAAACTATCAGTGTGATTGACCATATTACTGCAAAACCAACAGAAATCATATGATTATTTTAGTAGATGCTAAAAAAGTTTTTGACAAAATACAGCACCTATTTCTATTAACATGTTAGAGAGTCTAGAAATAAAGGAAAATTCCTTAAAATAATAAGCATTATTTATCTAAAACCACCACCAAGCATTATCTGTAAAGAGGATAAGCTAAAAAGCTTTAGCAATAACATCAAAGGCAAAGGAAAAATGCTCATCATCAACCCTACTATTCAAAGTTATACTAGAAATGTGAAGTACAATAATAAGAAAAGAAAAAGAAATTGAAGCAATTAGAATAAGCAATGAGGTAACTATTACTCTTTGCAGATGATATGATGGTATATGTAAAAGAATCAGCTTAAATATTTTCAATAATTAAAAACTTTAGCAAAGTTATAGGATATAAAATGAATCCACATAAATCATCATCTTTTCTACATACTACCAACAAAGTCCAACAGTGAGAGACAGAAAGGGAAATGCCCTTTAAAATAACTGTAAACAATATAAAATACTTGGAAGTCTGCTACCCAAGACAAACCCATGACATGAAAATTTTTCAAGTAAATAAAATTAGATTTAAACAACTGGAAAAATATCAAACACTCAAGGGTAGGTCAAGCTATTATAATAAAAATGACAATTCTGCCTAAGCTAATTTGCTTTTTTAGTGCCATATGAATCAATTGCTTGATAGAGCTAGAAAAAATAAAAGGAACATTCATCTGGAAGAACAAAATATAAAGAATATAAAGACAATTAATGAAAAAAATGTAAAGGAAGGTGGCCTAGCAATACTAAATATCAAACTATAATATTCAAAGCAATAATAATATAATAAATTGTATTTATCAAAACTATGACACTGGCTAAAAAATAAAGTGATGAACGAAGAATAGATTAGGTAAACAAGACACAGTAGTAAATGTCCATAGCAACCTAGTGTTTGATAAACCCAAAGACACTAGCCTCTGGCATTAAAAACTCAGTATTTGACAAAACCTGCTTAGAAAACTCGACAACAATATGACAGAAACTAGGCATAGACCAACATTTTATATCATATATCAAGACATGGTCAAAATGGCTTCATGATTTAGACATAAAAGGTAAAACCATAAGTAAATTGGAAAAACAGGGAATTATCCATCTATCAGATCTATGGGGAAGGGAAAAATTTATGACCAAACAAGAGACAGAAGGAATTACAAAATTTAAAACAGATAATTTTGATTATATTAACTTCAAAAGGTTTTGAATAGACAAAAACAATGTAACCAAAATTAGAAGGAAAACAGAAATCTAGGAAACAATCTTTATAGGAAGTATAATTGATAAAGACCTCATTTATCAAATAAATAGAAAGCTGAGTCAAATTTATAAGAATACAAGCCATTCCCCAGTTGATAAATAGTCAAAGGATAAGAACAGGCAGATTTCATATGAAGAAATTAAAGGTATCTACAGTCACATGAAGGAATGCACTAAATCACTTAGGAACAGAGAAATACAAATTAAAATAGCTGAGTTACCACCTTAAACTATCAGATTGGCTAATATGAGAGAAAAGGAAAATGATAAATATTTCAAAGAATATGAGAAAATTGGAACATGTAATGCTGGTGGAGTTGTGGACTGATCCAACCGTTCTGGAGAACAATTTAGAACCATCCCCAAAAAGCACACAAAAACTGCATTCTCTTTCTTCCAGAAATACCACTACTAAGTCTATATCCCAAAGAGATAATTAAAAAAGGGAAAAATTCCTATATATACAAAAAAATTATGAAGGTTTACTGTGGTAGTAAAAAACAAAACAAAACAAAACAAAAAAACTCTGGAAAATAAGAAATGCCCATCAGGTAGGGAATGGCTGAACAAGCTGTTGGATATGGATATAATGAAATAATATTAAGCAATAAGAAATGATGAGCAGATGGAATTAAGAGAAAAGAAACACTTTAAAATGCCTATATGTACTCATGCAAAGTGAAATGAAAAGAACCTAGTGAACATTGTACACAGTAATAACAACATTGTGTGATGATCAGCTATGAATGACAGTTCTTCTCAGGAATACAATGATCCAAGATGAAAGAATTCATGATGAAAAATATTATCCACATCCAGAAAGAAAGTCTTGATGGACTCTGAATGTGGATCAAAGTATATTACTTTAATTGCTTTATTCATTTCATGTTTTTTTCCCCTTTTAGTCTAGTTGTTTCATAACTATGTCTAATAAAAATATGTTTTCCATTATTGCACATATATAACCTATATCAAATTCCTTATCATTTTAGGAAAAAGGGAGAGGAAAGAGAGTGAGAGAAAAATTTGGAACTCAAAATTTTGTGTAAATGAATGATAAAGCTATCTTTACATATAATTGGAAAATGCTATTAAAATGTTGTGGTTGTGGGGTTTTTTTGGTTTGTTTTTTGTTTGTTTATCACAAAGGGCCAAGAGGCTTTGATTTCAAGAAAGAGAATTAGAGACTGATGAAACTAAAAACACACACAAAAAAAAGCTATTGCATCTGAAAAACAAAGCTGAATCCCTTTTTGAATGTATTATTGAATATTGAGTAATATAATATATAGCTATACACATATGTTGATTTAAATTATTTGATTATTAAGAAAGCATAGGTCTCATCAACCAGTGAGAATCACTTCAGGAGTTGACCCTGAGGAAGATTCTACCTCATGCCTTCCTCAATTATTTTATGAAGGAATTAATGATATATTTATCAATGCTATACAATAGATGGCATACTGGATGTGGACTCAGAAGAACTGCATATAAATATTGTTTTTCCTAATTAGACAACAGTCTGTTTATTTAGATTTTCTGAACCTTAGTTCTGCTGCTGGAAAACAAACACAATATAATTTGCTCATGAGAAGTGGTTTTGTACAATGGAAAAACAGCTGACTTTTTAGTTATGAAGATCAAATTTCACATTCTATCTTTCACACGTGCTGGTTATTTCATCCTGTACAAGTCACTTTCTTCTTTGTACCACTATATCTCCCAAAGAAACTCTGGTATGCATGTTGCCAATCTACATTGATGGAGTATGTTTCTGTACTAAGAGTTTCACATGCCTATAGATTTACAACACTATACCTCTCCAAAATATACATATACATATACATACATACACATACACAAATATTTTTCATTACCTATTTGTAACAGAATGTAGAATATAGTTCATAAAAGATAATGAGCTATCTAAAAGGGATGGTTTGTTACTATTATTTTTTAGATTAAATTCATATGACTAATACTATCTTAGAAAATGGAATTAGAATTCAATATGACTTGGAGTGATATAAACATTTTTTTATTCAAAATCAAGACAAAAGTAAAATAACACATTTGTGGATATATATGAAGCAATATATCTATTTTAAAAATGAAATTTCAGTTCCATATTAGATTGACAAAAAATACTAAAGAGGGGTAGAGTTGAGATGATGGAGGAAAAGCAGGGACTTGCTTGAGATTTCCCACAAATCCTTCCAAATACCTGTAAAAAATAACTCTAAAGAAATTCTGGAGCTACAGAAGGGACAAAATTACAGAAAAAAAAAAACACCTTGAAAACTTGAAAAGTAGACAGGAAGGGTCTCTTGCATCAGGCAGGGAGCAGAGTGCAGTCTGGTGTGGGCCATACCAGCACAGACAAACCTGGAGCAGGACTCAGGGAACTGAATCAGTGGTACCTGTGGCAGTTTTTATACTTCTCAACCCACAAATGCTAAGGATGGTATGGAAGGTCAGTGGGAAGGCTTTGTTGGACCTGAATGGGGGACGGGTGTGGTGTGGTTGGGATCTAGCCCCAGCCCCAGGGTGGTGGAAGTGGCAACTGATACATTGGCAGCAGCAGCAGCAGCAGCAGCAGCAGTGGCAGCAGCTGCTACTGGATCTCTGGGCCCACATATAATGGGCGATTGAGTGACTGATACAAAACCACTAAAGTCTAGAACAGTACACCCACCCCCACCCCCACTGGAAATGTAGTCCTACCTAGGCAAAGAGTTGGAAAGTCAAGTATTTGGCTGGGAACACAAGCAAACAGATTAAAAAAAAAAAACAAAAACCTCAGAGTATATAAACTTACTTTAGAGACAAAGATCAAAATATAAAACCAGAAGAAGACAAAAAAGTCAAAGCTAATAAATCAAAAGACTCCAAGAAAAATATGAATTGGTCACAGGTCATGGAAGAGCTCAAAAGGTATTTTGAAAATCAAGTAAGAGAAGGAGAGGAAAAAAGGGGTGAGAAATGAAGGTGATGCAAGAAAATCATGAAAAATGAATCAACAGTTTGTTAAAAGAGACCCAAAGAAATACTGAAGAAATAACACCTTAAAAAATAGACAAACCCAAATGGCAAAAGAGGTCCAAAAAGGGAATGAGGAGAAGAATGCCTTAAAAAGCAGAATTGGCCAAATGAAAAAGGATGTGCAAAAGCTCACTGAAGAAAATAATTCCTTCAAAATTAGAATGGAATAGATGGAAGCTAAGTACTTTATGAGAAATCAAGAAATTATAAAACAGAATGAAAAAAATAAAAAATAGCACACAATGTGAAATATCTAATTAGACAAACAACTGACCTGGAAAATAGATCCAGGAGAGACAATTTAAAAATTATTGGATTACCTGAAAATCATGATTAAAAAAGAAAAAAAGCCTAGATATCATCTTTCAAGAAATTATCAAGGAACACTGCTTTGATGTTCTAGAACCATAGGGTAAAATAGAAATTGAAAGAATCTGTCAATTGCCTCCTGAAAAAGATCCCCAAAGAAAAACTCCTAAGAATATTGCATCCAAATTCCAGAGTTCCCAGGTCAAGGAGAAAATATTGCAAGCAGTCAGAAAGAAACAATTCAAGTATTGTGGAAATGCAATAAGGATAACACAAGATACAGCACTTCTACATTAAGGGATCAAAGGGCTTCAAATATGATATTCTGGAGGTCAGAGGAGCTAGGATTAAAACCAAGAATTACCTGCCCAGTGAACCCAAGTGTAATGCTTCAGAGGGAAAAATGGATATTTAATGAAATAGAGGACTTTCAAGTATTCTTGATGAAAAGACCAGAGATGAATAGAAAATTTGGCTTTCAAATACAAGAATCAAGAGAAGCATGAAAAGGTAAACAGAAAAGAGAAATCATAAGGGACTTATTAAAGTTGAACTGTTTCTATTCCTACATGGAAAGATACTATTTGCAACTTATAAGACCTTTCTCAGTATTAGGGTAGTTGGAGAAGATATAGATAGATACATAGATAGGTAGAGGACTCAGGGTGAATTGAATATGAAGGATGATATCTAAAAAGTAAAATTGAGAGGTGAAAAAGGCATATATTGGGAGGAGAAAAGAAGAGATAAATTGTCTCACATAAAAGAGGTAAGTAAAATATTTCACAGTGGAGAAGAGGAGGGAGGTGAGAGGGAACAAGCAAAATGTATTCTAATTAGATTTAGTTTAAGAAAGGAATAACATACACATTTATTTGGGTATCTTACCCTACAGAACAGTAGAAGAAAAGGGGATGGGGGGGATGGTAGAAGGGGAGATGCTGCTTGGGAGAGGGGTCATCAGGAGCAAACACTCATGAAAAGGGAAAGGGTCAAAGGAGAAAATAGAATAAGTGCCAGACAGGACTGGATGGAGGGAAATATGGTTAGTCTTTCACAACCTGGCTATTATGAAAGTGTTTCACACAGCTACACACATATAATCTATATTGAATTGTTTGCCTTCTCAATGAGGGGAAGGGTTAAGGGAGAGTATTTGGAACTCAAAGTTTTAAAAACAAATGACAAAATATTTTTACAAGTTCTTTGGAAATAAGATATGCAAGCAATGGGGTACAAGAAAGTAAGCTCTACAAGAAAGTAAAGGAGAAGGAGAGAATGTGGGGGGGGGGATAGAAGGGAGCACAGATTGAGGAAAGGGTTTATGAGAATTCATGTCATCTTGGGGTGGGGAGAAGAGAGAGATGGGGGTAAAATTTGTAACTCAAAATCTGGTGGAAATGACTGTTGAAAACTAAAACTAAAAATAAATAAATTAAATTACCCTCAAAAATAAGCTCCTCAAGCAACAATCATTGCACAGGTATTTTAACACTTCTCACTGATACATCAAATGGTCAGTCTCTCATATATTATTATATACAAAGGTTTAAATTTTTTTCAGAAACCCTCTTTGATGGCATGTTTGAGAGCATATTAGCTGTTACATAGATTGAGTGAAGAACAAGGAAAAGAAGAAAAAAAGGGAGATGAAGGCCTTTTTTTTGTCCTCTTTACTCAATGGTTCTGAGCCTGGTCTGTATTTAATAAAGACTACATCAATCTAAAGGAAGGGATAAAATCAAAATAAAATAATACGGTAAAAAAAAAAAAAAAGAAAGAAAAAGAAAAACAACTAGAGGTTATGCCAGAGAAAAAATATTTTGATGATAATATTATGTGATTATATATGTGTATGCGTGTATGTGTGTTGTGTGTATGTATGTATGTGCTTAAATAATAAGCCTTATATTTATCAAAATATTGAGGGATGATGTACTCTGGTTAACTGAATTAAATTGGCTTCTCTTTGTTTCCCATTCTGTTGAAAATCTTCCAGAATGTGTTTGCCAAGTTTCCTTCTTTATTAGATATGTTAAAGTTATCCTGACATCGCAGGATCTGACAGGGCTTCAGGTCATGATGCTGATGAAATCTCACTCTCCATGACTCTACAAGAAGAAATAATGTTCAAGCATGCCACTTTCAGTTTGTACTGACTTGTGTCATTTGTTTTGTCTTTTAAAATAAACCAAAAATAACAATTTTATTTTCTTCTATTTTACTTCTCTTTATTGAAAGTAAATTCTTAAATGTTACCAAAGTTAGTATTCTGCTTGTTTGGTCACAGTGTAATTTTAATGTAGTGTCATATATTAATAAAAGTACGATGCTTTATAGATGGTGGAAATGTAACAGTTATTTATTAGTTGTATCTAAATTGGATCTCTAGATTTTAAAAGAATCTGGAGAAATAATGTCTATAAAAGAAAAAAAATAAAAAAAAAAAGAGCTAGTGTTTGGAATATAAGACCCATAAGATGAAAAAAAAAAAAGTAGATGTAGTTAAACTTGTAGAAAAGATGCCTAATGAAGAATTTAGTATGTGACTTTAGGTTTACAGTTTTTACATAGAAGCAGGCCATTTTTTTCATTTTTTATGAAGGATTGAACAAATAGAAAATTAAAAAAGGTTTTAAATGGAATTAAGAGTTTAATGGTTTCATAGCCGAAAGAACTTAAAGTTGAAAAGAAAGCTACCAAAAGGGAATGAAAAACAATATTTGGAGATCCTTTAAAAATATTATACATAAGCATCTTCTTCGAGTGGATAATTAATCACTTATTGAAGTTTAGAAGTTAATTGGAAAACAAAATACACAAAGACATCAATATAAATGAAGATGATGTAAAAAGGCAATGCAACTTAGGTCAAACACCATGATCAATGATTGGTTCCAGATTACCAAAGTTGAAGCATACAACCCTCCTGTTTACAAAAGACAGAATTCACAAGTAAAATGTGACATGCTGCATTTTAGGTCATTTTGCTTAAGTGTGTTTGTTGCTTGTGTGCATTTTAATGGAATGGCACCATCTGAGAAGAAAGTGAATAGGAGAGGGGACAGATGAAAGAAAGTAGGAAGGAGAGGAAGGAAGGAAGGAATTTAGGAAGGAAAGAAAAAGGAAGGAAGAAAAGAAGGAAGAGAAAAGAAAGATAAAATAATAGAAAGGAAGGTGCATAGATGGATATTTAAGTGTCATTTTTTAAACCTGGTCCTACCTTGAATTTCTAAATGGCTCTGTGCCACTAAATCTACAATTTATTACTAAGAATAAGAAGATGAAATGTCGATGCCACGTCCTTCAGAAAATTGGTTATTGGGGAACTGGGGAATGGTTGAGCAAGTTGCTGTATATGTGATGGAATACTACTGTACTATGTGGAATTATCAGTTCAGTGATCTTAGTAAAACATGGATAGACTTGAATGAGATAATGAAGAGCAAAATTAGCTGAACCAAGAGAACACTGTATACACTAACAGCAATATTGTTGAAAGAAAAACTTTGAGAAAATAAGTCATTTTTGACTATTTTAAATATCTAAATTAACTAGAAAAGAAAAATGAAGGAATGTGTATTCTGCAACCAGAGAAAGAATTAATAAATAGAAATGTATATGTACATATATATGTGTGTGTGTGCATACACACACATATATACATACATTGTGTCTAATAGTAACTATCTCTAGGTCAGGGAGACAGGGAAAAAATGCACGTGATCATTTTGTTATATATTTAAAGGGAAGAGCAACTTGTACATATTATACTTGTAGTTGCATATGCAACCATCTTTTTTTATTATACTTTGTTCTGGAAATGTTTGTTTTATTCCATGAATTAATAATAAAATAAATTAATTATTTGAAAAAGAAATATTGATTATTAAATAAACTATCCTCAGTGCAAAGTGATGTGAACAAAACCAGGCTTGGTCACTGCTAACACAAAAACATTTTTTTTTTAAATTTACTTGATATAACCTTTATAAATTTTAGGAAATGTTTGATATGATTAGAAAGGGCTTGAGTTTTGGTTCTTTGCAGCAGGAATGCTGAAGATGGGTGGTCTAATAGACAGGGCAGTGGATGGATCTCAGCCAATCTCAACAAGCTTGCTATCTCAGCAGAGAAGGTTTACAGTAAATGTAGCTGTGCACTAACAGAATGATTTGTTGGCAGTACCAAATTCAAACATGATCATCAGAAATTCAGAATCATCAAAAGAGACACAACCAAAAAAGTCTGAAAAACCTAACGGTAATGATTCCAGGAGTGATCCAAGGGTAGGAAAAATTTTCAGCAGTAAGGATTAGCTCTGAAGTACCAGAGAAAAGGACGTGGCTTCTCTTGGTCACTTGGTCAGGGTCCACATGAGGTTACTTACATTTCATACTGTCCCATGAAGGCATTCCCTAAGAAAAACTCTGCAGGAACAGAAGAATTTACAAAAGGAACTGGCCTTGGTGACTATATTTCAAAGAATAATTCTTATCAACCATACATGAATCTCAAACAAATGATTCTTCCACATCATGAGAAAGTTGAATTCAAAACAACTAAAATGTAAGCAAAACATGTAAAAAAACAAGTTTCAAGTCCTCAACTAAAAATACATATATAAGAGAAGATTTAGCTCAGCTTCCTTGATAATGGAAAAATGAGATCCTTTAGGGTTCACCAATTATAAGGGACTGTTCCTTGTACCTCAGTCTGAGGTAAATGGATCTCTATGAAAACTCAATCTCCAACTCAAAAGAAATACTTGGTGATGTGTTGGGGTTCATTATTCAAGGTCTGTTTCCCAAACTGCATTCTCTGGGACCCAGGCATTCCATATCAGGTGAATAAGGATTTCATGAGAAAATTGATGCTAATGATATCACTTCTAAAATGTTAAATATGAAATGGTGCATTATTAAAATGCTAATTATGAACAGCAATTTTCCATTATGAAAACAGATACAATGTCTTCCATTTTACTCTAAAATTTCTCCAACTTCTTTTATCCTAGGGATTCCCTGGACGGAATTTAAAGGTTCAATGAAACACTTTTTAGCCAAAATAATTCTGTATCTAAACTGATTTGGGAAACCCTGGTTTAGAAGGAATAAGGAACTGGGTTTCAACCAAATGCACATCTTGACTAGTCCAGGACTCTAGCTAGAGGAGAATTTGGGTTAAAATAAAGATGATAGAGAGTGCAGTTTCTGTTCTAGTCGTACCTTATGTTAAAAAAATAAAACTAGAGGTAAAAACTGGTGGCTAGTTGTGAGACTAAGGGGTTCTTATTAATAACTATGACTTAAACTCTCTCACACTGCTTTACCCCCTCTTTCTGCCATCTGGATCTCCTCACACATCTGGGGGATCAGCACGTAGTGCATCTAGAAGAAGGCAGCTAATGCAGTTCCAAGGCAGGTATATGGGCTGATAAGGCTACAAGCATCAAGTCTCTGAGACGAGGACTTCAGTGGTGCCCCAGACGAAATGATGACATGTCAAGTGGCTTTGCAGACAAAACTTTTCTGCCTCCTGGCAAAAGTAAGTGGTTTAAGGACAAAGTGGGTTTTTCCTTTCACTGAGAATCACAGATTTTTAAGAGTTGGGAGCAAAATTAGCATCATAAAATTATGGAATCTTAGAGAAGGAAAAGACAGGTCATCTAATCCAACCCTCTTCATTTTACAGATGAAGAAACTGAGGCCTGGAAAGATGAAGTCACTAGCCCAAGGTGCTACAGTTTGCAGGTGGCAGAGATGTGACTAGAGACATATCTGATGGCTAGTTTGTGCTCTATCCACTTCAGCAGACTGCCCTCTAGAAATCAATTCTAAAAACAAAACAAAACTAATCTTCAACTATATGAGGCACCTTAAAATGATTACTGTAATGTCACAGTACTCAAGAAAAGATAAAAGGAATTTTCACTGGGAATGTTCTTGTTTAAAAAAATTTTTTTTAATGCATATCTCTGGTTTCTAGATGGGATCTCCTTGGGTGTAGAAAGGTGGCTTTCAGCAGTCCTGAGAGGTGGCCTCATTTTCAGTGGCACATTGGAGAGGTCATTTCCTTCAGTGGCTCTAACTCTTTGGTGTCTATCAGATTAAACTCTTTCACAAAATAGTAGAAGTACTTGTAGCAGGTGTTCACATGAGCCTCAGAGCCCATCTGAGTAATTCGGTCAAAGTGGTGGATGTAAACATGAACAAAAACTCAGAAAAGCCTG
The DNA here is from genome assembly GCF_028372415.1 of Notamacropus eugenii. Lineage (NCBI taxonomy): Eukaryota > Metazoa > Chordata > Mammalia > Diprotodontia > Macropodidae > Notamacropus > Notamacropus eugenii. The sequence goes on along the minus strand of NC_092877.1, from coordinate 86,714,856 downwards.
GAGTGGATCTTCTTTACCACCTGAAGAAAGTTCTTGGGGAATGGAGTACCGACATTGGCAGGGAAGATGTCTTCATTGTTGATCTGAACCTCAATCCAGTCCATCAAAAGGTTCATATACTTGGGTGCAGAGAGAGCAGTCGCTTCCAGTATTTCTGTTCATCCTGCCATTGATACTCATACTTAGGGCCCCCAGACATCACTGGACACAACTGCTCAGTGCAGTTATCACTGATGGTTCCATAAATGAGGTTGATGTGATTGAAGAAGTCTACCGCATGCATAGCCACCCAGTCATTTAGTTCCTCATCAGATGGCAACTGAACAGCTAACTTCAGATCTAGCCCTGCATTGAGGGAAGCTTGAGCCTTCTTGTGAAGTTCAAATCTCTGTGTGCCTGGCTCAAATTTGCACTTGGGCAGAAAGGTTTTGTCCTTGTTGAAAACCTGCTTTAAGAAGGGGTTAGACATTTTCCCCCCTTCTGCTACGGCTTTGTTCTCTCTTTATAATTCTTCAAAGAAAAAGCATGATGCCCGCTGACTTGAAAGAGGGCCCTGAAAATGCACTGGGACCCCTGGAGGTCCGCGACACCTCTCAGCTTCCCATGCATTCTAATCTTGCACCAAAGACAGTTTAGTAATAAATGATTTTTAAAGTAATACTGGCATAATTTAAAAATAAAACAGAACAAAATTTTCGCCTAATGGTTGTACCTCACTTTTTTGCAAAAAAAAAATTGGCATAAAATGTATAATGATTGTGTGGTCATATACAGTATAGCTTTCTCCTATAATGATACTAAAGTTTTCATCTGGTCTTTCCAAGAGAAGGGAGGAATTGGGGTGATTTTCAGGCTAATGACTTTGATTTTGTCTTAAATGTCCAAATATACTTATACTGCTATCTTATGTATGTATACATGCATGTATGGATATGTAGATGTATGGTCTTTCCCTGATTAAATACTCAGCTTCTTAAAGATAAAAACCTTAGAATGACCTTCCTGAGTAATGTAATTGTCTAATTTCTATCCTCATACTCATTGATCTTTCAGCTGCTTTGATGGTATTAAATACTTTCTTCTGGAAATTTTTATGCTCCTTTTAATAACAATTCATCCTTTTCATCCTATCTCTCACACTATGTAAAAGAGGAATTCAACTTATTTTACTTGATTCAAACACAGTTTTTCAGACTAAACACATAAAAATAATGATGATGATGATGATGATGTTGATGATGATGAAGATTGACTATAATTTATATGAATTTAAAGTTTCCCAATGTCTTTTGAATTATTAACTAATTTCATACTCATAATAATGCTAGAAAATAGATGCTATTATTATGTGTATTGTGTGGTGTAATTTCCAATTTCCTCACGAATCTGGTGTTTATCTACGCATTTTCTAATTTGTTACAAAAAAATGAAAGAAAATGTTCTATGTGTCACCTAATCAAAGTAGGATTAAATAAAATTATTACCTCTTTCACTCTGTATAGTATGCATTCATTAATACAATCTCAGACTGAACTTACATATTTTGGTCACTGCATCACACTGTTTTATATTGTTTCCAATCCACTAAAATCCTCAGGCATTTTTCTAATAAATTGTTTTCTTCTCCTTTCTCCTTATTCCATTCTCAAGTCAATTGATTTCCTTAATTAATTAAAATATTTTCTTTTCATCCCTGTTGCTGTGTTTGTGTATGTGTTTCTGTGTGTGTGTATTTGTGTGAATGAACATATCCAATATATGATTTATCTTGATGGCACAGTTTCATGCCATGAAAATTTTTATATGCATGCCATCTGTCTTCCTCTTAGATATGTGTTCGAATGTTGAAAAACCCAAAGATTTGGATAGAATTATATTATGCATGACTAGAGATGTTCTTCAAGGTTGATTTTGATCAATATTCATGATACAATGGGGAAAGAGTGATGGATTTATAGTCCTGAGTTAACCTGGGTTAACATTCTAATTCTCATACTTAGTACCTGTGTGAACATGATCAATTCACTTTGTCTCTCTAAGTTGCAGTTTTCTCCATTGTAAAATAAGTTTAAACTGGATTTTCTTTTTCCTGTTTTCAGTGTGAAACCATTTGGTCCCTTGATAGAGACATTGCCTAGGGAGTTTCTGGTAGGCTATCTGTAATCTCTGTGAATCCTTTACAAATCTAAGCTTCTGTGATTCTGTGCTACCATTAGAGAAACAATGCAGTGGCTACTAAGATAAACATAAGACTTTTTCTGTAAGAAGTTTACAGTAAACTGGGCAGCTAAAGCATGCAATACCCTAGTTAACTAGAATGTGACAAGTTCATAAGAAATATTCTTATACATCTAGATGTGGAGATTCAGGGCCTGAACAACAAAAAGGCAACTAGATTATGAGCTTTCCAAGGGCAGGGACTACGTTTTGCTTTTCTTTATAACCCTCACACTTAGTACAGTGCCTAGCACATAACAGGTATATGATAAATGCTTATAGATTTACTGATAGATGTTTGTAATTTGATTTAGGAGAATCCTCAGTCCTTTCCTTATCTTCCTTGGATAATATAAAAGATAGAAACCATAAACTGTTTTGTCCATTAGTTTCCTTAAATTGCTTCCTCCTGGAGTCTGGCCCTCCTCCAAATTTGCAGCCTCTCAGATATGCAAGCTACTGATAAGTCAGCTTCCAAAAGCCTTCCTTTGATTATCTCCTTCACAGTTTTAGAAGAAGTTATTTCTCACAGATTACTCTGTCCTTGGAAAATATTTCTTCTTTTCCAAAATGAGGAAATTACAGATAAAGTCATATATAACATCAGGCTACCTAACCCCTTGTCACAGTTCCCTTTAACCATAGTGGTCCTCTTTGAAATTTCCTCTTTATCATTACCCATTATTTTTTTTAAAGATGCCTCATCTTCCTCTCTCTTTTCTGACCACATATACACACACAACATACATGCATATATATATGTATATGTATATATATATATATGTCTATATGTGTATATACACAAAAATATTTTTGGCAGAAAAAACTCCAAGCTGTACAACTTGTGTCCACTAAGCATTTCCCCAGAAACTGTTCTCAAGTCTTTCCCAAGAAGATATGAGGAAAAAAAAACTACTTAGAATATGTGTATACACATACATACTATACATTCTCTGTAACATACGTACATATATTTAAATTCATCTCATCACAGTACTAAACAATTTATATTATCTATATATTGTCTTATTTCATCCTCTGTGTTGTTCTAATTTCCTTCTATAGATAGAGGTGTATGGGGTGTTCAGGGAGGACTAACACCTCTGATGTGAGGCCTGCTGAGCCCTTTTCAGGGCTATTTATTCACGTTGGATGAAGATTAAACCAGTCAATACTTGGAGAAACTAACTCAGGCGATTCAGTGCAAAGTGAAATGCTGAAACCGAAGTTTAAATACTTTCACCAAATAATGAGGAGACAGTATAGACACATTGAAAAAGACCCCGATATTGGGAAAGAATGAAGGAAAAAGGAAGTAACAAAAGAATGTCAGATGATGAAATGAATAGATAGTGTGATGGAAGCAATGAACATGATCTTGAACAGACTTTGGGAGATAGTGGAAGATAGAAGGGCTTGATGTGCTATGTCCGTGAGATCACAAAGAGTTGGACAAGAGTGAATGACTAAACAATAACAAAAACCTTGCCATTTGCACAAATATCATTCTTCCTGCTTCATATATGAAATAATTGAAACTCAGAAAGATTTAATTGCTTGTCCATGGACATCCATCTAAGAATTAAAATGACTCCTACATAAAGTTAAATGTGATTGGCTGAAGGGACTATAGATCATACATACTAGTAACAAAGCCTCCCTGTTTCCTGAGTTTAAAAAACAGTTGTTGAATCAGAGGCTCTGCCCAAAAAATTTGGATCAGGAAATCCATCAACAGTGTAACCAATACCATAGAACAATCTGTGTGGCACAGTGGATAGATCGTTCAGCCTAAAAACAGGAAGATTCATTTTCCTGATTTCAAATCTGGCCTCAGACACTTATTAGCTGTGTGACCCGGAGAAAGACACTTAACCCTGTTTGCCTCAACTGTAAAATGAGCTGGAGAAGAAAATAGTAAACCATGGCAGAATTTTTGCCAAGAAAACTCAAAATGGCATCACAAAGAGCAGGATACAACTGAATAACAAACTAAATTGATCTTAAATGAATATATTTTCCTGATTCTGAACTTAAATTCCAGTGCTATTGATAAGTAGGCCATCTTTTACTATTTTATATTATCCTTATTATTACTATTCATATTTCTTCTAGAAGAATTATAAGTGCCTTTGGTCCAATTTTGATTCTGAGATACCACACCTGGCTTAGCTTTAGCTACGACTTAACTCTGGAGAAGTTGCTTCCTTTATCTGAACTTGTTTCTTCTAAAAAATAAAAAGAATAAGTTGGAATAGATGACTTCTAATTCCTGTCCAGCTCTAAATATATTCTCCTGTGACAATCCTATGACTAATTCATGGGAAACAACATCAAACCATCCAAGGCAGAATATAAATGAGCAGGAAAATGGCTGGTTGAGAACAGTAGTCTCTTGTTTGTTTATAGAACTCATCTATTTGAGTTACTACTGTATAGATCTGTGTCAATCTGACTACCCATTAGCCTAAACAGTGGATCTAAGGGCTGCGTAGCATATCTTGAGGGGTCTATAAGCAGCCTGATAGCAAAGATTTGACACCTCTGTTACAAATGATAAGTGAGTGATTCAGAGAGTTCAAAGAGGGGTGGCCAATGAGAGCTGTAGTAGTCATGGAAAAGTTCATGAAAGACATAGGCACAACATAATGGAATGGGAAGAATCTGGGATTTGGAAATGATTGAAATTCAAGTATGGAGGCTCCCTATACCAGCACAATGGTAACTCATCTCTAACTATGCAAATTCTGAAGCACAAAAAGGTTAGATTACATCCTCAAGGTCATAAAGTTATTAAGAGTCACAGGTAAGAGTTAGAAATAGGTCTTCCTGAGCCCAAGTAGTTCACTTTATCCACTACAATATACTATATCTGAAAGAAGTGTTGCATTTTTGTAAAATGACATCTTGAATATTAACTATTTAAAAGTGTTCACCGATTATAGTGATTTGGATGAGTAAAACAATAACCTCATCATATTCCATCCACACTGTGATTAACTGAATAAATCCCTGGTTAATAATTCAATTCAAGCAAGGCCCAGTGTAGAGTAACAAGAAAGACTTCTGAAAACATCACAGAGGCAAGGATTCCAAGGAAGTCTGAAAAATTGACAAAGGTTTTCAATCTTTGACATGGCAAATCTTTTCATTATATCATTAAAATGAAGGGAAAAAAAAGCTTGCAAATGTGAGGTTCAATTTCCTCTACCATTGAAAGTATTTAAAACCACCAAATGGAGATTAGTAAGGAGCAGGAAAAGTTTGTGTTGTCATGAGACTGTCTGTAAGATGTTGGGAAGAAAGTTATAATGTCCTTGCACCCTCAATCCCCAGTACAATCCTACTATCTCTCCAGGGTTTGTGTCAGATCAGTCTCTTACCAGACTCATCCTACTTCCCTCTAATTCCAGGTTCATCCAATCTCTTCCTTTCTCTTGTTCTTTCCTTTGTGCATATACAGGCACACATAAGCATAAAGTGAAATTTTGAAGTTTTAGATGAGGAAAATTTTAGATAGATGTAGTGACTCAAAAGCAGGAGAAAGACCTAGAGCCAGTATAAGTATATTGTCACATAAAATCAGTGCTGAATGATGAACAGAAAGTACTGCAGAAGACCTCACCCTTATCAAGGACAGGAATGATTGAAAAAGAAGGTGAGCCAAGTTTTTAGTGAGAGCAAGGGATAACAACAGATGGATAGCCTGCTTTTTGAACTTATGTCAATGAAATGTTAATAGAAACAGAAAAAGGCCTCTCGTGTTAAATGCTCTGAGGAGGAAGATGGAAAATTATCAACAAAAATCACACAGTATGAATGGTCATGGATGGGCTGTGAACTGTGCATTTGGAGGGAGTAAACATGGGAATGAGAGCATTGACCTACTGCAGTATTGAAATGTGTCCATCAAAAATTAACTTTTAAGACCTACACAAAAGTTTTAGTATTTCTGATATAAATTCAAACAAATACTATGTATTTGTGTGGGTTGCACATTTATAGATGTATACACACATGTATATATATATGTATGTATGTATATATGTATATATATATATATATATATATATATATAGTGTGTGTGTATAGTAAATATGTGTGTGTAATTTCTAATACTTACGCATGGTTTAATTTTAGATTTTATCTTTTTTTTTGGTAAGATTTATAAGTGAATCTCCACCAATGCAGATATCTACTTTATGTGCAAGATATAATATTAGAGTCCCAAAGCCTAAGATGTTAGTCACCTGCCCATGATATCATAGCTAAGTATGTCCTAGAAACAGTACCTGAGCCCAGGACTGTTCTGGCTCTGAGACTGGCTTTCCATCCACTGTGTGACATAATTTTCCATAAGCCCTCACAACTAACAGTGTGAAAGGCTTTGGTCAGATCTACAAAAGTTGTGTACAGACCTGTGTTCTGCTACTGGCATTTCCCCTGGAGTTGTTGGGCAGCAAACACCATATCGACTGTTCATCGGCCCTTTCTGAAGCCATGCTGGCTCTCAGGTAGATGACCATCTTCCAGGTGAAGGATTAGCCTATTAAGGAGGACTCTAGCAAGAATTTTGCCAGCAGTGTTTAAAAGAGAGAACCCCTTGTGATTGTCACAGGATAATCTATTCCCTTTACCTTTAGAGAGAGGAACAGTGGAGGCATCCTTGAACTCCTGGGGGACAGCCTCTTCTTGCCATTTAACCTGGAAAATTTCAGTCACTTTTTATATGAGCAATGGTCCCCCTAACTTGTAAATTTCAGCTTGAATAGCAATTGATTGAATAATATGATTGGGGAGGACCTTTCCCACCCATTGATGAGCCTGCCCATTATAGGAAGCTTGGTTAGGGGTGTTGTTTTGTAGAAGAGTTCCAAGTATGTTTTCTTTTTTCTATTGAGGCAGTGGGTCAAAGGGTTATGCCCACTGGCCATAAAAAGTTTATAAACATTATCAGGGTGAGGTTTTACTTTGGGGCCTACTGACTGGAAGTGCTTCTTTAGTCAGAGAGACTCTGCACTCGCACCCCCCACACCACTAAAATCCAGAAGATGATGCTTCCCTGTCTGGTAACTGTGTATATATGTAATGGTCAGGCAGTTTGGAAGTGTTGTCATTTGATTTATTCTGATTTTGATTTTCTCTGATACCTGTGCTGCATTAAAGTGATTGGTAACCTCTTGAAAGTTACTTCCCTTTTATGAATGCAAATCTAAGAACCTGTTGTAGTAGGTCCCCCTATGTATGTTGGGGTGCTTACTGATAAACTTGCGCAGTCACAAAGGTAGGAAGTGGCTGAGGCCAGATTTGAACTCAGGAAGATGAGCCTTTCTGACTCCAGGCCCAGCACTCTAGCTGTTGTATTACCTAGTTGCCATAGGGGTTGGGGGTAGAGAAGAATTAAAGAGTGTCCAAAGAAATTCAGTGAAGGAGAGATCACTTGTATCAGGAGAATTGTTAAGGAAAATAAGATGTCTGAACTGGGTTTTGAAGGAGGACAGTAAGAGAGGAGGAATCCAAAATGTGAGTGAGGATACGTACATAAAAGTACTGATGCAAGAGAGGTCAAGATAAGATAACTGTAGGAACAATGATACTATACTACTGGAGTACAAAGCGCTCAGAAGCTGTTTCCCAGGTAAAAATTCTTTCACTTAGTTTTCTAGGGGCGGAGCCAAGATGGCGGAGTGAAAGCAACGACTCACCTAAGCTCCTGGACAAACTCCTCTGGATATCTCTGAAAGGAGAATCTGACCAGACTTTGGAGGTGTAGAATCCAGTGGGTGACAGACTTTGACAGATTCGGAGCCCAGGTTGGACTGGAAGGTCCACGGGAAGGATCTGTTCCGCGGGGGTAGCCCCACGCACAGCGCAGCATGGTCAGCACAGCGGGACGGAAGGGACCTGAGAAGCCCGAGAGTGGCAGGCGGAACCAGAGGAGCAGGAGACCAGCCAAACCGAGCGGTGAGAGCCGCTGAGCACCAGATATCAGCACAGCAGCCCTTGAAACCTTCAGCCTGAAGACTAAACTTCGGTAAGTCACCTACATGAACTTCCGGGAGCCAGGATGGTGGAGTGATCAGTAAATGCTCTCTCCTGCCCCCTGATTTCCGTGAAAGAACCATAAAATACTTCCCCAGATAAATCCTGGATCAGCGGGAACAACAGAAGGGGGCAAATAGTCTCATAACACCAGAGGCTAGAAAAATAGCAAAGGGGACTTCTTCCTACTGTGGCGGAGGCGATCTGGGAGGACAGACGACCCAGGGCAGAGAAAATTCGCACTGAGACCCAGGCAAGCCTCAGAGCCGGGAGACAAGCCCCAGTAGGGGCAGGAACACGCATTAGCTTCTAGGCGTGCCCCAGCCCTCCAGGGGAAAAGGGAAGACAATAGGGAAGCTGGGATCACCATCCCCTGACCTTGCCTTTGCCTCAGGTCAGCTGAGGGGATCTCCTGAGACCAGACCACCCCTCCCACACACCTAACAAGCTAACCCCAGGGTTGATCTGGGAAACAAAAAACAAAAACCTATTTTTAGCCTAGACACACATCAGCTCAACTTAAAGATCTGTACCTTCTGACTGAAAGAACCAGAAGCTACAACACTCAGCCAACATCATGAATCGGAAAAAGCAGACAAAAAGTGAAAAAACCACAGAATCTTTCTATGGGGATAAGGACTAAAACACAAACACCAAAGAGGTCAGAGCTGAGACTGTACTTCCATCTGAAACCTCAGAAGGGACTATGAATTTCTCGCAAGCACAACTAGATTACATGGAACATCTGAAGAAGGAAATAAAAGAAAAATTGGTCAATGATTTTAAAGTTATAAAAAAAGAATTCGCTGATGAGAACATCACTCTGAAAAGGAAAATTGAACAAATGGAAAAGGAAGTTCAAAAATTAACTGGAGAGAATAATTCCCTAAAAGGAAGAGTTAATCAAACGGAAAAGGAAACACAAAACCTAATTGGGAAAATTGATCAAGTGGAAAAGGAAACACAAAACCTAACTGGGAAAATTGGTCGAATGGAAAGAGAAGTACAAGAATTAAATGGAGAAAATAGCTCCTTAAAGGGAAAAATGGGTCAGATGGAAAAGGAGATGCAAAAGCTAATTGAAGAAAACAATACGATGAAGATTAGAATTGGACAAGTAGAAACTAATGACTCAATGAGGCAACAAGAATCAGTCAAACAAAATCTAAAGAATGAAAAGATAGAAGAAAATGTAAAATATTTAATTTGAAGAACAACTGACTTGGAAAATAGATCCAGGAGAGAAAATTTAAGAATTATTGGCCTGCCAGAAACCCATGATGAAGAAAAGAGTCTGGACAACATCTTCCAGGAAATCATCAAGGAAAACTGCCCAGAAGTACTCGACTCAGAGGGCAAAATAGTCATCGAACGAATCCACTGTTCCCCTCCCGAAAGGGATCCCAAACTCAAAACCCCAAGAAATATCGTTGCCAAATTCCAGAGCTATCAAGTGAAGGAGAAAGTACTACAAGCAGCCAGAAAGAAATAATTCAAACATCAAGGACACACAGTCAGGATCACACAGGACCTTGCAGCTTCTACATTAAAAGAACGAAAGAATTGGAACCCAATATTCTGTAAGGCAAAGGAGTTGGGACTTCAACGAAGGATCAACTACCCAGCAAAGTTCAGCATAACATTTCAGGCAAGGAGAAAGTCATTCAATGAAATAAAGAATTTCCAGAGCTTCCTGACCAAAACACCAGAACTCAATAGACAATTTGATCTTCAAATGCAGGTCTCCAGAGAATCATAAAAAGGTAAACAGGGGGGAAAAAACAAAAACAAAAACTTGCTACTCAATTAGGGCAAACTGTTTACCTCCCTATAAGGGAAGATGACACCTGCTAATCTTGAGAACTGTGCAGCTATTATGATAAAAGGGATATATGTAGAGGGAACGGGCATAAAGTAAATGATGTCATGTCAAAAATATGATTTAAGTATGAGAAGGGATTGTAATAGGAGGTGTGAAAAGGGGGAAGCAGAAAATGGCAAATTATATCACATGAAAAAGTACAAACCTATAGTAGAGGGAAGGAGGGGAGGGAGATGAGCATTGTTTGAGAGGTACTCTCATCTGATTTGTTCAAAGGAGGGAACAATAATCTTAAGTAGATAATCCTAACTAGCTCTATAGGTAGTAGGAGGGGAAGGGGGAAGAAAGGGGAGGGTGGCTAAAAGGGAGGAAAGAAGCAATAAGAGTAAAGGGGAGTAAAAGGGAGGGGGGCTAAAAGAAGGAGGGGAAGGCTGCAGGAGGAGGGGGAGAAAAGTGAATACTATTGAGGAGGGGAAGGGAGACGGAAGAGCTAAAAGCACAAATGGTGGGAAAGAGGTTGGAGGGAAATACACAGATTGTAATCATAACTGTGAATGTGAATGGGATGAACTCTCCCATAAAACGGAGACGGATAGCAGAATGGATTAAAAGCCATAATCCAACAATATGCTGCTTACAAGAAACACATTTGAAACGGGGGGATACACATAGGATAAAGGTCAAAGGATGGAGCAGAATATATTGTGCTTCAGCTCATGTAAGAAAGGCAGGAGTAGCAATCCTAATCTCAGACAAAGCAAAAGCAGAAATAGATCTAATCAAAAGGGATAGGGATGGAAACTATATCCTGCTAAAAGGCACCATAGACAATGAAGCAATATCATTACTAAACATGTATGCTCCAAGTGGTATAGCATCCAGATTCTTTGAGGAGAGGTTGGGGGAGTTGAAGGAAGAAATTGATAGCAAAACTATACTAGTTGGGGACCTCAACCTCCCCCTCTCTGAACTCAATAAATCCAACCTCAAAATAAACAAGAAAGAGGTTAAGGATGTAAATAAAACTCTGGATAAGGTAGATATGATAGATCTTTGGAGAAAATTAAATGGGAATAGAAAGGAATATACCTTTTTCTCAGCGGTACATGGAACATTTACAAAAATTGACCATGTACTAGGACATAAAAATCTCACAATCCAGTGCAGAAAGGTAGAAGTAATCAATGCATCCTTTTCACATCACAATGCATTAAAAATTACATGTAATAAAAGGCCATGGAAAGAGAAACCAAAAGTCAATTGGAAACTAAATAATCTAATTCTAAAGAAGGGTTGGGTTAAAGAAGAAATCATAGAAACTGCTGGGGATGGAAGCTCAATTCCATGTGGACAGTCTCGGGCGGGTAAAGGTGGGAATGAGGAGGAAATTAAAACAATAATTAGAAACTACTTTGCCCAACTTTATGCCCACAAATTCGATAATCTAAACGAGATGGATGAATATTTTAAAAAATACAAATTGCCCAGATTAACAGAAGAGGAAGTTGAATACTTAAACAACCCCATCTCAGAAAAAGAAATTGAACAAGCCATCAATGAACTCTCTAGGAAAAAATCTCCAGGGCCAGATGGATTCACAAGTGAATTCTACCAAACATTTAAAGAACAGTTAATTCCAATACTTCATACACTATTTTTGAAAATTGGGGAAGAAGGAGTCCTCCCAAATTCTTTCTATGATACAAATATGGTTTTGATACCCAAACCAGGAAGAGACAAAACAGAGAAAGAAAATTATAGACCAATTTCCCTAATGAATACAGATGTAAAAATTTTAAATAAGATTTTAGCAAAACGAATACAGCATCTTATCAGGAGATTAATACATTATGATCAGGTAGGATTCATACCAGGACTACAGGGCTAGCATTATTGATCACATCAACAACAAAGCTAACAAAAACCACATGATTATCTCAATAGATGCAAAAAAAGCTTTTGACAAAATACAACACGCATTCCTACTAAAAACACTGGAGAACGTCGGAATAAAGTGCACTTTCCATAAAATAATAAGCAGTATCTATCTAAAACCTTCAGCAAGCATTATATGCAATGGGGATAAGCTAGATGCATTCCCAATAAGATCAGGGGTGAAACAAGGTTGTCCATTATCACCACTATTATTCAATATGGTACTAGAAATGTTAGCTGTAGCAATTAGAGAAGATAAAGATATTCAAGGAATAAGAATAGCCAAAGAAGAAACTAAGTTATCACTCTTTCCAGATGATATGATGATTTACCTAGAGAATCCCAGAGATTCAAGAAAAAAAATTATTTGAATTAATAAACAACTTTAGCAAAGTTGCAGGTTATAAAATAAACCCACACAAATCTTCTGCGTTCCTATATATTAGCAACAAAGTCCAGCAGCAAGAGAGAAAGAGAAATCCCATTTAAAGTTAGGGTAGACAGTACAAAGTACTTAGGAGTCTACCTGCCAAAACAAACCCAGGGATTATATGAACACAATTACAAGACACTTTTTGCACAAATAAAGTCAGATTTAAGTAAGTGGAAAAACATTAGTTGCTCATGGGTAGGCCGTGCTAATATAATAAAAATGACAATTCTACCTAAATTAATATACTTATTTAGTGCCATACCAATTAAACTATCAGACAATTACTTTCTAGAGCTGGATAAAATAATATCAAAATTCATTTGGAAAAGCAAAAGGTCCAGAATATCAAAGGGCCTAATGAAAAGAAATGCTTGGGAAGGTGGCCTAGCGCTACCAGACCTCAAACTGTACTATAAAGCAGCAATTATCAAAACCACTTGGTATTGGCTAAGAAACAGAGAGGTAGACAAGTGGAATAGACTTGGCACTCAAGATGCAGTAGGCAAGGAATATAGCAACCTTCTGTTTGGTAAACCCAAGGACCCCAGCTTCTGGGATAAAAACTCATTGTTTGACAAAAATTGCTGGGAAAACTGGATAACAGTGTGGCGGAAATTAGGCATAGACCCATACCTGACACCGTACACAAGAATAAAGTCCAAATGGGTACATGATTTAGGTATAAAGATTGATACCATGAATAAACTGGAGAAGCAAAGAATAGTGTATTTATCAGATCTATGGAGAAGGGAAGAATTCTTTACTAAAGGAGAGATAGAAAGCATTATGAAATGCAAAATGGATAACTTTGATTACATTAAACTGAGAAGTTTTTGCACAACGAAACCCAATGCAACCAAAATCCGGAGGGATGTAGTAAATTGGGAAAGAATTTTTACAGCTAAGCTCGGGGATAAAGGCCTCATTTCTAGAATATATAGAGAACTGACTCAAATGTATAATCATACAAGTCATTCCCCAATTGATAAATGGTCAAAGGATATGAACAGGCAATTTTCAGAGGAAGAAATTAAAGCTATCTATAATCATATGAAAAAATGCTCTAAATCACTATTGATTAGAGAGATGCAAATCAAAACAACTCTGAGGTACCACATCACACCTATAAGATTGGCAAACATGACAGAACAAGAAAATGATAAATGCTGGAGAGGATGTGGGAGAGTTGGAACACTAATTCATTGTTGGTGGAGCTGTGAGCGCATCCAACCATTCTGGAGAGCAATTTGGAACTATGCCCAAAGGGCTACAAAAATGTGCATACCCTTTGACCCAGCAATATCGCTACTAGGACTATATCCCCAAGAGATCATAAAAATGGGAAAGGGTCCCACATGTACAAAAATATTTATAGCAGCACTCTATGTAGTTGCCAAAAACTGGAAGTCAAGGGGATGTCCATCAATTGGGGAATGGCTGAATAAATTATGGTATATGAATGTAATGGAGTACTATTGTGCCATAAGAAATGATGAACAAGAAGACTTCAGAGAGGCCTGGAAGGACTTATATGACCTGATGCTGAGTGAAAGGAGCAGAACCAGGAGAACTTTATGCACAGCAACGACCACAGTGTGTGAGAGTTTTTACTGGTAGACTTGGAATTTTGTAATAACGCAAAAACTTCTTATAAAAAAAAAAAAATCCCAAAGGTGGTTCTCAAGGCAAAATGTCTTCCACACTCAGAGAAAGAAAAATGGAAGTCACCCACAAAATGTAGCAGGTCATGTTTGTGTATGTGTATGTGTTTGTGTATCATGTTCTGATTTGTTATACGATTTCTTTCATTTATTTTAGTCTGACTACATAGCATGACTATAGTGAAAATATACTCAATAGGAAAGTATATGTAGAATCTATACAGAATTGTATATAGTCGTGGGGAGGGAGGGGCGTAGTGGGGGGTAGGTGGGGGGGATAAAATCTTAATTGTATGGCAGTGATTGTTAAACATTAAAAAATAATAAAAAAGAAATAAATAAATAAAAAAGAAATGATGAACAAGAAGACTTCAGAGAGGCCTGGAAGGACTTATATGACCTGATGCTGAGTGAAAGGAGCAGAACCAGGAGAACTTTCTGCACAGCAACGACCACAGTGTGCGAGAGTTTTTTCTGGTAGACTTGGAATTTTGTAATAACACAAAAACTTCTTATAAAAAAAAAAAATCCCAAAGGTGGTTCTCAAGGCAAAATGCCTTCCACACTCAGAGAAAGAAATATGGAAGTCACTCACAAAATGTAGCAGGTCATGTTTGTGTATGTGTATGTGTTTGTGTATCATGTTCTGATTTGTTATACGATTTCTTTCATTTATTTTAGTCTGACTACATAGCATGACTATAGTGAAAATATACTCAATAGGAAAGTATATGTAGAATCTATACAGAATTGTATGCAGTCATGGGGAGGGAGGGGCATAGTGGGGGGTAGGTGGGGGGGATAAAATCTCAATTGTATGGCAGTGATTGTTAAACATTAAAAAAAATAATAAAAAATAAATAAATAAAAAAAATAAAAAAAAATAAAAAATTCAAGTTTTCTTAACGTTTAAAAAAAAATTCTTTCACTTATAATTATAAAGAAGCAACTCCTCTTCTTAGGGAAAAACCTGGTTCACATTCCCAGGAGCTAGTGTCCAAGGAATTAGTACCAACAGATTATCACAACAATATGGAATTGTAACATAATTATTTGAGGAAATCAGAGTTAAAATGGGAAATTTATGATTTTACCTTTGGTTACAGTAACAGTAACTGAAACATTTTACTATAAAAATAGAAGTGTACATTTTGCTCTAAGTGAAAAACAAAATTAAAAAAAAAAAAAACAACAACAACAACACTCCAAGTTCCCAAGGCAGTTCCATCTACTTGTGAAAAGTTCTAGTTTTTAGAAGCTTTCCATATACCATGCTTAAGTCAGTATTTCTCAAGTTTCCACCAGCTGAAGCTTCAGCTGTCCTTGAGGCAAGTAGAATAAAACTAATCCTTCTCAATTGAAAGACTTTATATACTTGTAGATAGCTATCAAGCCTTCCCCATGCAAAACAGATCAGTCCTGTCAAACTATCCTCCATTAGACAAAACAAACAAGCAAAAAAAAACCTTGTTCTTCTTGCCCACCTGAGTCAGGATGAACTTGGATGTTACACAAATGCCTGCTAATCAAGGGGCTGCTCTAATTATAATGACTTGTTCAGAATTTCCTTAAGGACATGCAGTTTTCAAGGGTTTCATCATCAAAATCTAGTTGATATTCATTCATCCATCCATCCGTCCATCTACAGCTTCATGTCCTATGGAATTCTTGTCCATGCCCCTCCATAAAATCTCCATACTGGATCTAGGTGGATAAGTTAAACAGCATATGGAGCACTGAAACTGAAATCAGGAAGACATGAATTCAAAATCTATCATCAGATATTTAGCAGCAGTGTGACTCTGAGCAAGGCTCTTCAATCTCTTTTAGTCTCAGTTTCTGTACCAATAAAATTAGAAGAATAATAGTACCTATAGCCTAGAATTGTTTTGCAGATAAATGGAAATATTTGTAAATTCATTTGCAAATGTTGAAGTACTATGTAATTCTAGTTACCATCATCATTATTTAGTGTTTAGATATGATTTTCTAAGTAATGTATGATGACAGATAACATTTATATAGCACCTACTATGTGCCAAGCATTTTACTAAATGCTTTACATATAGCATTTCATTTAGTTCTCATAACAGCTTAGTAAAGTAGATCATGTTATCATTCTCATTTTGCAGATGAAGTAACTGAACCAAATGGTTAAGTGACTTGCCCAGGGTCACACAATTAATCTGCCTAAGGATGAACTTGAACTCAGATCTTCTTGACTCTAAGTCCTATGTGCTAACTATTCCACCGCTTGATACTAGTGTAGCAATACAGCTATTTCTCTGTTGCTTCTTCCTCTTAAGCATGACAGTCTTAACCCATTTTCTGTCCTTACATGCATGTATCATGCATGTTGTCTTTCCATTCACGAGTCTATTAATTCATTCTCATTTACAAATTGACTATTAGAAATAAATTGCAGCATATTAGTTATTCCACTGTATAAACATGAGAAAATATCAATGGAGATTATTGTGATCATTTGGATTTTTAAAATAAATACACAAAACATTAAATTGACTCTGTGTATTCATCAAGTAAATTTGAACCCAACATGCACACATAGTATTATAACCTTTGGGAAATTTTTACCATCTTTAAGGCAACTCTTTACTTTTATGCAATGTAATTCCACAATTCTGAAACTCAGTTGAGAAAACATTTGGGATTACTGCCATTATTAGCGAATTCCACTAAATGAAAGAACATGACATGTTGCCAATATGAATGAATTATAATTTCACCCAATAGGGTGTAAGCCAATGGGGAGAATGGCATTCCTACATTTTTGTTTGTTAGCTCACATATATGTTATATATGTGTGTATATATATAACATATATGTTAGCTCACATATATGTTATATATGTGTGTATATATAACATATATGTGTATGTACTTGCGTGTAACATATATTTGAAAAATATATTGCCCATTTATCTTTGGAAAGAGTACAATCATAGTTTTGTTCTCTGTCTCAGAGGAGGGAGCAAAATTGTAATTTTCTTAATTATCTGAGGTGCCATAAGTAAAAAGGTAGCAGCACTAGCTCAGCTCCCTGTGGGAACCCAAGCATCTGTGAGAGTTTGCACAATTCTGGAATTAGTAAGCTTCTCAACAGGGGTAAGCAAAGCTTGCTATTCTATTTCAAGCACTGGAAAATGTTTGTAAGACATTTGCCAGTTACATGTTAAAACACCTTACCAAATGAATGGGAATAATCACCTGAGGATTGTCACATAATTGTAAAGATGTGCTACAGAAGGAATGAAATGTACAAATTAATAAGTATGATCATATGTGTGTGTATGAATGTATGTATATAAATATATACATATATGCAAACATGTGTTAGAAAATGAAATAAAAGGAAACTAATTATAATCTGTCATTCCTTCTCTATGCTACAATTTTGGTGTACAGTCTTAACACTTACCCTGTCCCTTTATGGTAACAATTTAATTAGACTAAATTTATCAAACATTTGCTAAAGCCTCACCCAATGTAAAGCATAATGTTAAAGTCTATAGATTTAAAAATTAAACAAATAACTAAATCTCTACTCAGAGATATGTCATCTCATTGCATGAATTGAAGAAAAATGGGAGAGCTTCAGGATAGATGGGAGGAAAATGTTAATTCACTTTTCATTAAATCCAACAAAAAATTGTTAAGCCCCTAATGTATTCAGAATAGTGTTTTATACACTGTGAGGATAAGACATATAAAAGATGACACCCTTGCCCTCATTAATCTTATCAGTGTAGACTGGTGATTCAGATATGTACACAGATAACTGAATAATACAACTAGTCCAGTGCATTGGAAAAACTGTTAAAAAACAGGTTGTTTACTGTCAGAGTGGGGAGAGGCAGGACATGAAAGCCTTCTTGGAATAAATGAGAAAGGTGTATGAGTAAATGTACCCAAGGACACTTGGTTTTTCAATGTCATGAGAAATCAGACACAAGGTTTACATGAATGACATCATGGGGTAGGAGTTGATTGGATATGGCATGTCTAGATTTGTGAGGTATCCACATAGACATGCTGATGGCTCTGAGAGGAGGAAGTGAGGCTGGTGATTTTGCACAACCCTTCCTCACTTAAATTCTATTTATTTACATGTCATGGTATCACCTCCCTGATGTCATGATCATTTTCAAGAACAAGGAAAAACAGTAGCATAGATATACTGATTAGATTTAAAGAACTGAATTCAGATTTCCAGGGGGAAGAATATGGAAAGTGAAAAAGAAAAGAAATGGTGGTCCTTGGGCTGAGGATTTGTTAAAACTATGTGCAGTCAGTAAAGAAGACAAAGGCAGATTATTTGGAGTGATAAAAAATCCAACTGAAGGGAGTAAGTCAAGGAAAAAGACAATATTATAGCATAAAGAGGAGGCTGATACTGCCAAATGCTACAGAAAGTTCAATGAAGGTGAAGCCTTAGAACAATGACATTTAATTTGGCTATTAGGATGTCATTGGTAACCTTTAAGAGAGAAGTTTCAATCAAGTTTAAGGGTAGGAAACATTGTAGGGCGCCGATAGTGAGTGATGAGGAAATGTGATCCTTAGTGTAGACATTTTTTTTTTTGTTGTTTCACAAAAAAATATGTATCAGTAAAGGGGAAGAGAAAGACTGGAAGATAGCTGACTGACATACAAGTGAGTGACAAATTGATGGCTTTTTCAAAATAATTTAGAACAAATAAGCAATCTATATGCACAGAGAAAGGAATCTCTTAGGGTTAGATTGAACAAGAAAGAGAAGAGTTGACCTTTAGATAAAGTTCCTGGAAGATGCAGGAAGGAATAAGAACAAACATTCAGGTATAAAGATAAGGCTTAAAAGGAGCAAGGATAATTCTCCCACATCCAAGGGGAAAGAGCACAACGTTGAGGATGCTGATACATTGTGAAGAATAGAGAAGCAAACCTGAGAACCTCTGCTCATAACATAGGGTCAGATCTAATTCTGTTAATAGAAAAATGACCAAAAAAGTGTCAAAGGAAAATTTGAAAAGAGAGATTATTTCCAGACGAGTGAGGAAAGAATCATGAGGCCTTCATTGAGGAGTCAAAAACTAAGTTTTATCTCAAAGGAAAATAAGGATTTCAGTAAGTTCTTAGATCTACTCTTGGAA
This sequence comes from Notamacropus eugenii, assembly GCF_028372415.1. Classification (NCBI taxonomy): domain Eukaryota; kingdom Metazoa; phylum Chordata; class Mammalia; order Diprotodontia; family Macropodidae; genus Notamacropus; species Notamacropus eugenii. The sequence continues at coordinate 86,695,594 of NC_092877.1, read as the reverse complement.
AGGAATCAGGAAGTGCAAGGCATGTCATTTTAGAAATGCATATACTGAAGTCCAGAACTTTCTTAAAGTTACATGAATAAGTGGCATAACTGGGATAGTTTGAGGTATGGAAGGGATATAGTTTAAAATTAGTGAGATGGTCTGTGTAAACGCATGATTGTAGGAAGAAGCAGAGAAAAGTTGGTTTAATTTGTCTGGCTAATAAAAACTATTAAATGGGAAACAATTGGAAGTGAGTCTGGTAATGGAGATTGAAGTCACCTACTGAAAAGGTCCATATGGAGCATATATTTTATCCAAGAAGAAATTGGTCATGACTCAAATTTTTTGAACCATTTTGGGGTATGATCAGACATTTTGCTTTAGGAAGGTTATTTTGGCATTTGTATGAAGGAAGATTCAGAGAAAGAAAAGAATGGAGGCAAGGAGGTCAGTTAGATATATTTTTCAACAGTCCAAGGTGTAAGGTGGTCAACATTTGGTTGAAATTGAGGGACTGGAGCTCAAGAGAGAAGTCAGTGCAAGTAATAGAGTCTTAAGAGTTACAAAATAAGTAGATGAAATAAATGAAGTCTCATGAAGTAGTTCATTAGATTGTCAAAGGAAAGAATGTAAAAAGAGAAATATTAAAAAAATGCAGAGCATGGAAGGTCTCCTACTTTTACAGTAAGGAGGAGAAAAATGAATCAGGGAAATAAAATCAGAGTTACAGAATCTTAGGGTTGGAGAGAACCTCTAGAGGTCAATTACCTGTATAGGCATCTCCTTCACACTGTCCCAGTACTTGGTAACATAACCTTCACAGAAAAATTATACTGCCTCTCTGGATAGCTCTTTTCATTTTTGTTTTCTTTTTCTCCTTCCTTCCTTCCTTCCTTCCTTCCTTCCTTCCTTCCTTCCTTCCTTCTTTCCTTCCTTCCTTCCTTCCTTTCTTCTTTTCTTTCTTTCTTTCACTCTTGTGAGGAAGTTTATTTTTTGTTTACTTTAAAGTCATCTCATTATATTAAATCTTTATCAATGCAACTTCCATCCACTGCTCGAACTTCTACCCTCTTAGATGAGACAGACAAGCTCTCTTCCCAGTGATAGCTCTTCAGTTACTTAAACATGTCTATCATGCTCTCCACCCTCAACACTCCAAATACTGCCTTGCCCAAGTCAAATACCCACCAGTTCCTTAAACCAAGTCCATAATTATGATTTCAAAATTCCTGACCATAATAGTTTTCCTCCTCTGAATTCCCTTTAGTTTATTGATATGTTTCCTAATAGTTAATTGTGTCAAATGAGTTAGCCTCTCACTCATGAGGGTATTTGTGTATATACACACAAGTGTCTGGGTATATGAATGTGTGACTGTCTATATTGTGTACATACACACATATATACATATACACACACATTATATAAACACATACATACATGCATGCATGCATATACCTTCATATTATTCTCTAATGAAAACAAAAAAAATGTACTTAGTTGTGAAAATAGTCACTTAACTATTTATTGAAACTAACTGATACTCAAAGACCCAAGGGCAATGCTATTCCAAAGAATCAGTTTTATTTTTATTTACTTCTCACTCTTCTTTCCAAAGATGAGAAAGCTGGTTTTCCTACAACTGTGGTAGTTTATGTTATAGTCTTGACAAAATATTTTTTTTCCTTTGGCCATCTGCCTCCCCATTTACCATGCAAATGGAAACTTAATATTGCAGCATTATAAAAATCATCTTAAAGAGAACTATTTGCATTCACAAATGTTCTCCGCATAGAGCATCCCAAATAAATCACCTTCCTCTTCAAGCACCACACAGTGAAGATAATGTGTCATAATTATTCCCATCACTGCGAATCACTTGCTATTTGTCAGTTGATAGGATACTATTTAACTTCATCCAGTCGGAAATGTCAATCAGCACTTGCTTTGGCAATATGTGAAAATTTGTAATGATTCTATTAAGCAGAGATAATGTGGAGGTCTGCCTCAATATGCATCATTATTTTCATATTCCTTAGAATGTACTTTTAGGGTGTTTGTGTATGCATGTATATGTGTAGGTGTGTTTCCCTTGATGGGTCCATAGGTCTTGTTTTGTTTTGTTTTTTTCTTGAAACAAAAAGAAACGTCCATAATTATTTAAATTTTCTTGGAAATAGGAGCTAATAGAGGAAAGCTACTTTCTTGAGTTGTTTTTATTTATTTTTAAATAAATTACTTTTTCAAAGCTATAGACCTAGAAGGGCTTTTACCCCTCCAAGTATGAAGGACTCATTTTATTGGGGGAAGACAACCTAGATATGAAAATTATTCAGTGTATTTGTAATTTTTGAAACTAGTAAAATCATTTTACCTTAAGCCAGATGTCATTCATTATATTCATGAAAACCCTGTGGATGTCACAAAGATGATGAAGATGGTCAACAACATGAAAAAGTTTAAATGTAGAATAAATAACTACAATTTCCAAAGAATACAAATTGTAACTGACCTAAATATCAGTGCAAAGATACTCAATGAATGTTACTACTACATATTTCCAATGATATTCTTACAGAATCTCAAATCAGAGATATCATGGTGGAAATGCATGATCAGAAAAGGAGATTTGTCTCCCTAATGCTCCTTACATCTAAAAAATTCATAGAAAAAGATCTTTAATATATTGGTCTCTTTTGAAATATCTTTGAGAGAACATGGAAAAGAAGTAAAAAGAATAAATACCATTTATGGGTGGAAATTTGCAAAGATGGAAGGAATACTTTCAATGAGGAAACCATGAATCCATTGAAATAGCTGTATGTGATATGATAGTAGCTATATATGATATGATATTTTGTCATAAAATAAAAAAATCTTTTAAAGACTTAAGAACTCTCATCATTGCAAAGACCAGCTATGATTTCAGAGGTTAAATGATGGACCATGCTATCCACTTCCTGAGGGAGAAGTGATGGATGGACTTAATAAGCAGAATGAGACATTTTTAGACATGGTCAATGTAGTATTTTCTTTTTTCTTCTTAATTATCTATATTAGTTAAAAGACTTTTTCTTCCTTTTTACTTTTTCCAAAAAAAAAAGTAAAATAAGACAGTTTATATAGGAGATCTGTTGTCACATTCTGATCTTTTTTCAAATAAAATTCCCTTTACTGTACTTAGTATGCCATTGGAATAAAAACAGACTTTAGCTTTTATGGAAATATTAGGCAACACTACGAGCCATGGACAAAGTAAAAGTTTTCAATTGGAGTAACATTAACCTAGAATCTGGATAGAATTTTTTTTTTTTTTCTGATTAAAGAGAGTAAGTTTTCCTTTGGTTATGGGGGGGTGGTAGGTGATTTTTATTAAAAATCAAGCAACAACAATGATTTATATTTATATATTCTGAAATATTTCTATCTAATGTAGTTTTATCCCTTTGCAAATATTGATCACTTTAATAGGGAATAAAATTAGAATTTTTTCTTATTTGTTTCAAACTTTTCATGTATTTTAGAGACAGCAACTTGAAATGAAGATTGCATCTTCATCTACTACACCATTTCTAGAAAAAAAGTAAAACACTACAAGACAAGGTCTCTTGCAATATTTATTCCACATTTCTCCCTTTTACACTCCTTTTCACAGTTCTCTGATGTCGGCACTGACCCATCTCACACATGGTAGGGCTTGGAAAATTGTTCTCACCATAGCAAAACCAGGGAACAAACACACTTCACAGCCTGGTGAACCCTCTTTGTAACTGTGAATATATCCTATTCACTTAATAATTTTTTGAGTGAAAAACAGTGAAACATGTGTTATAGCAAATGTTTTGAGTGAAAAACAGTGAAACATGTGTTATAGCAAGTTTCTGGGCCAACACTACTCCTATAGAACTAACTGATTTATATAAGAACACAGCAGACACAGGAAACAAGTCATTTCTTCTCCCTGAGTCTTAGATTCTTCATCTATTAAATGATGGGGTTGACAAGCTGACATTTCAGGTACCTCTCAGCCCTAAAATGATATAAATTCAATTATTTCTCCCCAAAATATGCGTAAGAATAAGTTCAGAGTTCCAGTAAGGTTAAAAAATAAGATAATCTATTCATTTGATGATGTCCAACATATAATGGGCATTTACATATTTGTTTTTTAAAAGATATGATTCAATTCATTATGCACTTTAATTAAGGTAAAGTTTTCATTTAGAACTTAATGAAAAACAGTAAATATAAAAGGGGTACTTTTAGTAACAAGTTGTTTTTTTTAACTAGACATGATATAATTTTGAAAGACTTTGAAGTTTAATTGTGACATAGTAATACCCATGTATGCTATCCTCTTTGCTGTTTTTATTTTTTTCTAATCTTTAAAATGGCATTATCCATCTTTCTTTCTACTCAACATCTAATTTTTACTTATTGTTTGCTCTCAGTTTTACTAAGATTTTTTATCAGTCCTCCACTTCAACCTTTAATCTTTTCCATTTAGTTCTATCTCTACTATTCATCTGTCCCTTAAAGACTGATATTATATTATTAAGCTTGGTACGGGTATTGTGAAAAATGAGATTCAGAGCTTCCCCCAGAACTCTTCTTCCAAATTCCTTCCTTTAAGTTCAGGATTTCTTCAGAAAGATATTACCAATAATGAGATTACATTGACTCTCCTAATCCTGATCAGCCACTACCCAAGCTTTCAAGTAATTTAATCTAAGATAGGGAACGCCCATTGTGTTCTGCTTAGATTCTTCTGTGTAGCCCAAGGTTGCGAGTGATCTGATGTGGTTGGGAGTGATCTGGTATTAGAGATATTTTCTCTAACCATTGGAAAGGTATATAAATTGTGCACCCTAATCTCAAAATAAGCCCGATTCCAGCCTGGCTCCCTTAGGGAGCTCGGTTCTAAACTGCAGCTTCCTTGTATGCATGCCATCCTCTTTGAGAGAAATAAGACAATGGATACAACCTAATCCCATTTGTCTTTCTTAGACCAAACTGTGTGAGGTTGCCAGTAGGCATTTTCTTCCTCCCCCTTCCTTTTCATTTAAAGCACATTTGCTTAGAGATGAAAGATTCCGGGGTAGCATCTATTTCTTAACCTTTGTTACATGTACTTCATCCCCTGACAAAGAACCTATTATTCCTAAATTTAAAGAACTGGTTCAAAAATTCCAATTCCATTCTCAGGCACTGGCTGAGAAACAGAACTTAACCAGCTGTTCACTTCCCTAATCAACCTTTCTCTTCCAGCACACTGAATTAAAAAACAAAAACAATTGACAATGTTTTACACTTTTGTCTTGGTATTACAAAACTCATTCAAGTTACCTTCTGTTGGTAAGGTCTTCAACTTGTGAAAATTTTCACAATTTTTAGCAGACTACTTCTGTGACTTTTAAAAACTTTCTTCAAGCATTTTAAAAATTATTTTAATGATTTTCCCCAATTAGCATTTTTTTTTTTGGTAGAGAGGAATATTAGCTCTGCCAAAACCTTGACCATAGCTGAAAACAGGACTCATTGTACACATATTGTCAGATGAGCATGGGCAGGTTAGAAGTCACACTCATCCAAGCTAATCCATCATAAATAAATTCAGCCAAACTCTTCAAACTCAGTTCCATTAGGACAGAGTTAATCCATTTCAAATTTTTGGGTTGTTCTGGAAAGCTAAACCATTCTTCTCCATTTTGCAACCAGTGATTCAGTTGGCTGACACTTCTAGATCTAAAGGCATTGAGGTCCCGAAAAACCCTTTCATTGTATTCAACATACAGTTTCTTCTCAAGATTTGAGAGATAGCTCACAGAGCATCCTGCCCTTCCAAATAGGCTACATTTTCTGCATAATGGATTTTTTTTTTCTTGGTAGAAATGCAAGACCAATTGCAGTGGATCCACAGGAATACTTGGACATCCTCAATATGCTTGCCAAAAAAAAGTAAATAGTAACTGTTTCTCTTTTACCCAGGAACCCTGAGAGTCTTCCCCTCTTGGTCTGATTTTTTTTTTTTTTTAATTAAAGGGGCCATTCCTTGAGTAACTACTTAAAGAGGCCTATTTATGGAATAGGTGTATCTCACTCAAAGTGAGAAGTGATAAGACCGTAGCCTGAAAGGGCCAGGGTCTCCTATTGCATCCTGAGTCATCTCTAGTCTTACTGATCAGGCCACTAAAACCAGATGGCTTTGGAGAAGAAAGTGAGGTTGGTGACCTTGCACAGCCCTCCCTCGTTCAAATTCAAGTCAACTGCAAGTCATGTCATCCTCTTGATGTCATGGTTCTCTTTGAGAATGAAGGACAAACACAAGCAAACAAGCCAAGTATTTTTTTTCCTATACACTTCAAAAAGTCTTTTGGAAAATAACCAAATTTTCAGAGGTAACTTCCCAATTTTGTAGCCAGTCTGAGAGGTTTGTTTGGGTTTTTGTTCATTTGCTTGTTTTGCTGAGTCATCTGCTGGGTAATTAAAGGGACCAAAGCTTCTCTTACATCGTCTATGAGACAAATTTGTGGAAAGGAGTTTTTGTGCTATTATATTGTGTGGTTATATTACTGGCAGCAATATGCATGTGTCAGTTGTAAGGAAATTATCAGAGAGATTGCGTCCAAATTCAGATAATAAGGATAAAACTGAAGTCAATGGTACCTGTGTGAAATATTGTTCATCTGAAGCACTTGTCCAAGGTCTATTTACCAATGGATTAACTGCATGCCAACATGGAAGAAAGGTCCATATACTTCCCATTTCTATTGTGATTGATCATACTGATATCTTTCCTTCATTCTTGAAAAGGACCATAACATCAAGGAGCTGATTACATGACTTGCAACTGAAGTGAATTTGAGTGAGGGAAGGCTGTGCAAGGATATCATCCTCAGTTTTTCCTCCAGAGCCATCTGGGTCCAATGGCCAGATACAGATGAGGACAACTAGGGATGGCCCAGGATGCAATGGGACATCTAAGTCCTTTTAGACTAAGGACTTTTCAGGTCCTCATTTTGTGTTAGGCAATGCCCATTCAGTGAATAAGGCTCTTTAAGAGGTAAGTCAAATGATGGACCCTTTGAGTCAAGCGATGGCCCATTTAATAAAAAAAAAAAATAATAATAATCAAACTGGGAGGGGAAGGCCCTCAGGGTGGCTGTCCCAAAGAGAAGCAATTATTATTTGCATTCACTCTAAGCCAGGAAGACTCAAAACATAATATTATGTGGTCCTTGGACAGGGACCTATTGTTGTCCAATCAATGAAAGCCAGAAGGAATTGGATTTAAGACATGTTTTTTTGAGAAAGAAATGTAGCAAGCAAAATCCTATTAACTGAGTAGGTTTTGGGCATCAAAATTTAGCTTCCTTTGGGCAGAGCACCCTCAGGTAAGGGTATATAATATTTCCAAGCCCTATAATATTGTCAAGTCCAATGTGTTCAATATAATATCATCCCCAATCATAAAAAAAGAAATCACATTTTGTGGTGGCCACACAGAAAATCCCTGTCCCATTGGACCATGGGCATCTTGAGAGATAATAATTGGCATCAAAAAATAAAAAAAAGCCACAGATTTAGAGACTTTTCAAAAGCCTTATTCTTGAACATCACTTAATGCTTTCTTCAGGAAGATAGCTGAAAGATGCTGAATGTAGTACCAATGCACATTACAAAAAAAAAAAAATGACTACATGTATTGAACAATCAGGAGGCATGATTGCTAATATAAAAATCAGAGAGGTTTTATTATGGATATGTTGAAGTCAAGGAATCATAATGTTGAAGTTTGGGGTGCTTGGGACCCCAAAATACCAACACTCTGGGTCCTGCCCAAATGAATTTGACCCAAGCCTTCTTTCAGTCAAAGTAAAACAAAATTTATCAAAAAATTCCTATATTGTTTTGACTCTTAAGAAGCCACACCATTTGTGACACTTGTATTAACAAGTGGGCCAGATAGAATCTGAGCTAGATTGAATCTAAGCTAGATAGAATCTGAATTCCTTCATGAAGGTGAGATGGAACCCATATACAGAAAGACTGTGAGAGGGTCTTGTAGTCTGGGGTAATGTAAGGAGGGGTTTAAGGAGACCCTTGAAGAGGAGTCCTGAAGGATCTTAATTAGACTAAGATAAAGGATCAAGGGTGGGAAACAGCTGGAGACAATCAGGAAGATATCAGACAATGGAGGGCTTGAGTGGGAAGCGGGTTGGGCAATCCACAGGTAACTGATAATGGAGAGTCAGGTTAGGTTAAGAGTAACAGATTTGGGTAAGAAAAGCCACAGTAAGTGGGAAGATTCAAGGAGGTTCCCAGAATCTATACCCATTCAGAGAGAGTGCTGACTTTGATTCTGGAATATTTGAGTTCAAATCCTGGATTTGAAGGAACACTAAGTAGTGGACTTTGCTTTTCACTAGTGTATAATCCTGGACAATTGAATTTTTCTCACTAATCCTCAATTTCCTCATCTTTAAAATGATGATAAAAATAACACCCATTTTACCAGAGGTTGTGTGAAGATCAAATAAGATAATGTATGTAAAACAATATGCAATACTTGACATGCAACATAAATGCTAGCTATTTCAAAATCAGCTAACCAAGTATAATCAGATCATTGACTGGTTAAAGCAAAGGTCAGAATCTGTTCTGAATTAGAAGAGAGGAAGGTGCTTGTGATTACTGTCGCTTCAATGGAGTTGACACATTTGGATTCTAATGAGGATTTCTAGAGACAATGTCTAAACCCAAAATAAAAATTAATGTGATGAGAAATAAGCTTCAAGGACATAGCTATATAGTTGAGAAAAGTAGGGCCTTTATTTTTTTTTGGGGGGGGGGGTAAAATGGGAAAGGGGATGGAGAAGAATAATTAGGTTGGAAAAGTATTAATCATGAAAGTAGAATTAGAGAATCCAAATATTTGTTCAAAGCAAAATCATTGTTTTATATCTAGAAGACTGTCACTACTACACAAATACAAGTGATTTTACAATTGAAATTTAATCAGTAGCCAGGAAATACCCTCAGAAAAAAAGGAAATGATACAATGTTGAGGTTTGGGGATGCTGAGGGACCCTGAAATACCAACACGCTGGGTCTTGCTTGAATGAATTTCAACTCAAGCCTTCTTAAAGTCAAAGAAAAAGAAAGTTTATTAAAGATTCATGACCTTGAGTTGACTCTTAAGGAGCCTAACCATTTGTAATGCTCCTATTAACAAGTGGGCCAGATAGAATCTCAGCTAAACAGTGTTAGAGCTGGATTAAACCTGAGCACCCTCATGGAGGTCAGATGGAATTTATATACAGAAAGTCTGTAGGAAAGATCTAGAGGTGGTGTAGTGGTCTGGGAGGAGGGTCTAAGGAGGATCTTGATGGGATTGGCGTAACTAGTTATGTAATCTAGAGCTGGAAACAGCTGAAAGCAATTGGGAGGTATCAGACAATGGAGGGCTTGGGTGGGATGTAGGTGGGGCATGGGCAAACAAGAGGTAACAGATAATCTAAGGCCAATGTAGGCCAAGGGAAACAGATTTGAGTATGCTAGGCCAGATTAAATGGAGAGATTAATTCAATTTGAGTATGAAAGGCCAGGTTGGGAGATTGAAGGGGAGTTCAGGGAGGTTCCCAGAGTCTGAACTCCATCATTAGGATCCCAAAGGACATCGTGATTCATGATGTGGTAAACAAGGAAGTTCTGTTTCCACAGAGTCGCATGACCTAGTACAGTCAGGTGAAGGTCAGAAACTACTGAGCAAGCCTGATGAGTTGTTTAAGGAAAAACCTGTCAGAGAAGAGAACATGAAGTCACATGACCAGGGCACAGTGACTAGCGAGATTCAAAGTTTGGAATTCTATAAGAAGTCTGCCTTGTTTTGACCTTGTTGTAGTCTCAGGTAGCCATCCTGGAGACCACCCATTCATTCAAAAGAATGAACATAGAAGGCATTCTCTTCTCTGAACTCCATTTTAACAAATTCCTTCATATCTTTCAGTGTGTCAAGTGGGTCTCTAACAATGATTATCTTACTAAGTGAATCAATTTAGTAATATACTTGTTTGTGAAAGTTTAAACTTTTTTGTACTCTCATATTCTTGAACTTTTATAGGACAGCAACTGTGTTTTCCTATTTATCTTCTTATATCCAAATACTGATATATTTCCAGTCCGTCTACACTTTGACATCTTGAGCCTTCTTCCTACCTCTGTTCTCTAGTTGCTTATTGTCTTATGCTAGTTATATTCATAATTAGTCATTTTTTCTTGAACAAAATATTTCATTTTTAACAATTTTCTAACTGCAATTTATCCCCAATAGAATGTTTTCCCCCCTCTGAACCAGTTCATCCTAATTTTGTCAAAGGGTGAACTATAGAGGGCTCCTAATTGCAGTTTCAGGACAAATCCATTCTTGACTCTACCAGTGCAGAGAGATATGGTAGTATCAGTATAAAGTCCATAATTTATTTGAATTAAAAAAAAAAAGAGTGAATCATCTTTAGTTCATTGAATATAATATACTCTTTTACATTTATCTGTAATGTGATTTCAACATAAAATACAAAATTCCTTAAAATCCTCCCACAATCCCTTCTCTTGGCTTCTATACATATGCCACTGAATAAAAGTTGAGCAAATATGCAAGTGTTCCAGTTTGATCCACTACAAACTCATGTTACAAAATCTCTACTGGGATCTCACTGCTGGTAAACAATTTCTATTATATATTCTTCATCAATTTTTTATTCTACTCTGCACTGTAACTCTTCCAAATTTTTTTTTTATTTCTCCTCAACCTACCCAGGATTCTTTTCACTCACCCTTTCAGTTTAGAAACTCACCTCAAATTTTACAGAAAAAAAAATTGAAGCTGCTTGCTATGAGCTCCATTATCTCTCCTCTTCGTCTTCTTACTCACAGACTATTTACCACCATGCTTTCCTTTACTCTCATGAGAAGGAGGCCTTACTGCTTTCCAAAGCTAATCCCTCTTCTTGAACAAGTAACCCAGTCTCATCCAGATGATTGCCCCCTCTTTAATTCTCATTTTATCACCTATTTTAAACCTCACCCTGTCTCTTGACTTCTTCCCTACTGCCTACAAATATTCTCTTGCTCCCTTTACCACTCCCACCCCCCACAAATCTTTACTTGATCCTTACATCCCCATTGTCAGTGTACATCACTTCTCTACTTTGTGGCTAAACTCCTTGAGAAATCAATCTACAATATACACCTCCACTTTCTTTCCTCCCACTCTCTTCCTAAACTCACAATTTGGGTATTGAGCTCATCATTCCATTGAAACTGCTCTCTCCAAAATTACCAATGATCTCTTAATTATGAAATCCAGTGGCCTTTCCTCAATCTTCATTCCCTTTGACCAGTTTGCAGTCCCTGACAATGGTGATCACCCTTTTCTCCTTGATATACACTTTTCAGTAGTTTTTCAGGGTACTACTATCTCTTTGTTTTCCTTCTACCTATCCAACCATTCCCCAAACTCCTTTGCTGGATTCTCATCCAGATCAAGTCCTCTCAATGGAGGTATCTGACAGGTTCCTGAAGTGGTCTTCTTTTCTTTCTTATTACTACTCCCTTGGTAACATTATTACCTCTCATAGATTTAATCACCATTTCTAGATGATCTCAAATATACATATCCTGCTCTAATCTCTTTGTTGATTTTCAATCGCGTCTCCAGTTGCTTTTCAGATATTTTGAGCTGGAAGGTCAATAGACATCTTAAACTCAGCATATCCAAAATAGAACATGTTTTCATTCCCCCTGAAGCTTCTCCCATTCTTGATTTCCCTATTACTTATTATAGAAGTCAAAACTGTCCTACCATTCCTCTAGGCTTACAACCTGGGCATCATCTTTTACTTCTTACTATCTTTTACCCCCTCTTATTATCCAACATTTTTCAAATAAGTGCATTTTACCTTCACAATATCCTTCTAATAATCCCCCTTCTCTCTTCTGACACTGATTAGTAAAGGCCTTCATCCCTTTATTCCTGGACTACTGCAAAATTTGTTGGTCAGTCTGCCTCCCTTAAGTCTCCTCTCACTTTAATCCATCCTTAATTTACCCATCAAACTGACTTTCCTAAAGCACAGGTCCCACTGTGTCACCCCCATCTCTCCACCTAATAAACCTGTGACACCATACTGACTCCAGAATTAAAAACAAAATTCAACTTTGTTATTAAGAATCCTTCATAAGCTAGAACCCTACTTTTCCATTCTTCTCATATCATATTGCCTGCCACATGTTCCTCAGTCCAGCAATATTTTCTCCTTCCTGTTTCCTAAACAAGGTATTTTCTCTCAGCTCTGGGTATTTTCTTTGACTATGTCCAATACATGGAATGCTATCCCTCCTCAACTCCTTCTACTTCCTTCCCTGGCTTACTTTAATTCTCAATTAAAATCTCATCTTGTGCAGTAAGTCTTTCCCAACATCTCTTAATTCTAGTTCCTTCTCTCTCTTAATTATTTCTTATTTATTCTATCTATAACTTGTTTTTACATCTTTGCTTCTTGCCACCTCTCCTTTAGATTGTGACTCCTTGGCTCCTATTTTTTGCCTTTTTTTGTGTACCCCTGGTGCTTAGCACAGAATGTGGTACATAATAGATGCTTAATAAATGCTTATTGATTGACTGGGAAAGATTAGTATCTCAATATTCTAATAAAATTAAAAGTGAATGTGAATGATAAAAGACAAATAGTAATTTTACCTACTGTAGCTGTCATTAAAATGATAAAAATTAGTAAATCATTTGCAATTTTATAAACCCTACATTTATATTCTCTAACAACATCTTTACCTTAGTATTATTCATATGAGATGGAAAGCTATTAGTCTTTCTAGTTTGATATGCATTTATTTGAAAAAAGAAAGACAAAAGCAATTAAAGAAAAGGGCCAAAGAAAATTAAGTCATTTGGATTCAGAGACTATTCAATGCTTGGAATCCCACTATAAACTCTAGTTCTTCTTTCTGCATGACATTCAACCAAGAACATCTCAGATGTCACCTCCTAGGGAGAACCTTTCCTGATCCTTCAAGGTAGTAGGGTTCATCTTCCTTAAATGTTCTTATGTTTACACATCTATTTATAGGTTGAAATCCCTGAATTTCTTGAATTCAGAGGCTGTAATCAGGAAATATTTTGAACCACCACCACCCCAACTATCCCACAACACACCTTTGTATCTCTAGTGTGAGAGACAGTGCCCAAATTAAGGGGTTGGATTGAACTGGGGAAAACAAGGATTTCTAGAGTAATCAATTACTCAAGCATTTACTAAGAACATACTATATGTTAGGTATGGGATGTCATGTTGGAAATACAAGGACAAAAAGTGGAATATCTCTTGCTTCCAAGGAGCTTCCAACTTCTCAGTTGAGGCCACAGGAATGTAAGTACCTATGAGATAAATACTGATCATTTCAGAGTGATAGAATAGTAACTGAGGGAGGACATGGAATGACTTTTCATGTGAGAGGTAGCATGTGAGAGAGAAAGGGGAGGAAACAAACATTTATTAAGCACCTACTACATTCCAAGCACTATGCTTGGAATTTACAGAATTTACAGAAAATGCCACATTTGCTTCTCACAACAATTCTGTGAGGTGAACGTTGTTTTTATCCACATTTTGCCTTTCAGAAAGAGAGGCAGACAGGTTAAGTGATTTTCTTGAGCTGCTAATAAGTGTCTGTGACTGGATTAGACCAAAGGTCTTCTTGACACCAACTCCAGGGCTCTATCCACTAATGGTCTAATGATTTCTATCAGCAAAGGGTTATAGGGATAGATGCTCTAGGACAATTGAGGTTCAGGTACCCCAAAATACCAACACACTGGGTCCTGCTAGAATGAATTTGACAAAAGTCTTCTTAAAGCCAAAGAAAAATAAAATTTATTTAAGATTCGCCATACTGGGTTGACTTAAGGAGCTTAAACATTTGTAATGTTTGTATTCACAAGTGGGCCAGATAGAATCTCAGCTAGACAGTCTGAGCTAGATTGAATCTGAGCACCTTCACGGAGGCAAGTTGTAACTTAAATATTGAAAAAGACTGTAGGAGGTGGTCTGGTAGTCTAGGGTGATGAGAGGAGGGATTTAGGGAGGGTCTTCAGGAGAAGTTCAAGGAGGACCTCAATGGGACTGGGGTGACTGGTCAAGGATTGGAAACAGCTGAAGGCAATCAGGAGATATCAGACAATGCAGGGATTGGGTGGGAAGCTGGTGGGACAATCAAGAGGTAGCAGACAATGGCCAGGCTAGGCCAAGGGCAACAGATTTGGGTATGAAAGGCCAGATTAAGTGGGAAGATTCAGGGGAGTTCAAGGAGGTTCCCAGAGTCTGAAACCCATCCAGACCAATGTTAAATTGTCTACATTATCTGAGTTTTGAACTAAACTCTAAAGGAAAATTGGTATTCTATATAGTTGAGGTGAATGAGAGGGAATTCCAGCCATAAGGAAAAATCTTTCCATGTCATACATGGAGTTTCTTGTGTAAGGAAAAGTAAGAAGACCAATTTAATTATGCTGTATAGTAAATGAAAGTTGTCAATGTATCTAATAAACCTGGACATCACCATGGTACCATTATAGCACATGTGATGTTGTTTCTTTCCACTTTGTTCCCTCAATGTGAACAGAGTATTATGTTGTGTATTTTGTGGGAATAATGACATATTACATTTGTTTAGGCCATTTTCTCACAAACCAGTTTCACATATGTATAAAATGAGTAATAGATATGTGTGTGTGTGTAATCTGATGAGACACAGCAAACACAGAATTCAATAAATATTTATTAATATGCCTATTTCAAGGAACACTTTCTAATAGGGGAAATTTTTCCCATTTATCTAAAATATTGTGGAGCCCCCAAATACTGGAAATGCTCTTCAGTGAAATTCAGGGTGATGTGAATGAAATTGTTGTAAATGACCACATGAGGAGGGAGGGTAAGAGAAAATAGATGGAAAAATGAATGTTGCCCAGATATGGATAGACAACCCATCAAAACAGTCCTTTTCTTTATACCTTGGAAAGACAATACAGATGGGCAGGAGCTGGAATGAAAACTGAAATGGATGAGAGGAGAGGGCTAGATTGCATGTGGAAAATTATTCAGTACTTTCAGTGATTTAAAGCTGCTTGTTACTGTAGAAAATTCAACTATTTAACTTGTCTTCTCCCATTTGCAAAATACAGCTATGAATTCTCAAATGCTACATTGTTAGAATAATTAAAACTACAAATAACCTAAAGAACAAAGTAAAGATTCATGGTGGGTGTCATAGGCTATAGTAAGTAATAAGAAAAAAAAAACTTGTTGCATTAAAAAATATTATCAAGGACATGAAAAGGCTACAAAGAAAAGTAGATTGGTCTAATGATGAGAGACATGATTGATGAAAAGTCCAAGCTATGTATTGGTACAACAAAATTATAAAATAATAAGAAGTATGAAATACACTGATCAGGTCTTCTGTAGAGGACTGATGAGAAAACATGGCAATCTGCAGTAGCAGAGGAAGCATATACAACCCTGAAATCACAGCTGAGAAGAAAGTATGATTTAGAACCTAAGTGTCTTGCCTGAGATTAGCAGGACTGGAAGTAGAACCTGAGTCTTTTGACTCCTGGTTCAGTATTATTTGCATTCATTATAATACAGTACATTATTCAGCAAAGGACTCATTTCAAATCTACAACTCTATGAACAAAGTCAATGTATTTCTACAATATGCTTGATCAAAGTTATTTCTCTGGTAACAGGAGAAACAGCATCCGCAAGAGAGAGAAAATGCAATCTTCCTCAAATAGTTGAGGTTTCTGTGGGACCCATTAGATACAGTATACTTATCCTGTTCTTTTGTTTCTTCAGGGAATGCTGAAAGCTGTTTGCAGTTGAAAATAAAAAGCTTCTAAAGTTGCTTGAAGGCACTCTGGGTTGAACAAGAATTTGACTATTCTTAACAGTTCCTCTTGTCTTTGCTTAGTAAAGGCATTTTCACAAGAGGAAAAAAAATATTGCCATAGGTATCATGGAGGGAATATAAATCATGCTGTCCCCCCAAAATGCAATGTTTTAATAAAATCAGTTTTTTTGAGCATCAGTTCCTCATTTTCTATGACTTGGGAAATATAGATGATACTGATATAACGCTTAACCAAGAAAACTTAAGGCAGATCTAACTTCAAAAAATCACTCATGGCTCTAGCACCTTTGTTTTGGGGCTTAAATGGACTATGTCAGAAACTTGGAAATAACTTTAAAAAAAGGTCATTACTCTATCTGACATTTTTTAAAGCATGGATAAACACACCAAGAGATATATACACAATGAATCACACACATAAGTCTCTCTAAATATAGTTAAATGCTAGGTTTCCACAGCACAGGGTAAAAGGAAATCCCATATTTCCATACAAGTACTCATGCTAATAATTTAGGTAAATGATTGCCTTTGATTCACAGGAATAGTACTTTGTGGTACAAGCTTTTCTTGGTTCAGAAGAGCTAGGACGGTATGCAGAAATCCATTAACATATTGAAACTGAGGAGTCCGGTGTGGAAAAGGAACTCTGGGTGCAGTTCACATTTGCAAGAAATTTGTTAAAGAGGGAAGATAGAGAAATGTGGAATAAGAGTCTATGTCCTCAGGATAGTAGAGTCAGTCTTTGTGGAGGGAGGCTGGAAAATCCATGCAGCAACAGGATGGGGGATAGACTTTCTTTGCCCAGCCTACTTCCCCTTCTTTGTCAAATTTCTTGTGAACATAACCAGAACCCTAGAACACCTGGCCACCACATACATTTTTGACATTCATGGCTTTTGGAATACTGTGAAATCATCTCCATTTCCAGTTTGTTCTGTTAAAGAGCCACATTTTGAGTCATGGTTACATCTCATACAAAAGAAAATATACAAAATACAGAGGTCTAACAAGAGACTGTAAAAAAATGTTGAAAATACGTGCAAGAATTTGGGTAATTGGGTGTTTTTCAATGTTTTGATAAGAGTACTACAAGTTTCCTTTGTAATCTAATGGATCATATTGTAGACATTTAAAAACATTATTCTAAGGAGTCTATATGCTTCAGCAGATTGACAAAAGAATCCATGACAACAAAAAGGTTAGAAACTTATAAAAAGATTTATATTGCAAAATAGTCCATAAAAGACCAACATAATACTCCCTCTCCAGTTATTCTCACTTTTCCATTGGGGTCTTATGGTTATACCATGGTTTGGTTTAGTCTTAGAAGGGAAATGACTGGGCTGTCAATAGAATCATACATCAACATTCTGATGAGTCCTTATTTCTAACAAGGTCCAATCTAGAGCCGTAAGATTCCAAACTCAAAATTCTATCTAATGGTTTGGACCTCCATAGAAGGAAAATACATCTTGGAGATTCAAGACAGACTTCTCATGTCCCCTCAGACATATACTAAACTTTCTGAATAACTCACTAACAGTAGATTGCAGCTACAAAAAACCATGTTGGTGAGATATATGATGAGAGAGAGAGAGAGACAGACAGACAGACAGACATATGGATATATGTATTTATATTTCTCTCCAAAAGGCATTCTTTCCAAAATAATTCTCTAGAAAGAAGGAAAGTATTCTGAATTCTTGAATGTGAAGTTATTCATTCATGTTGGTGCTACCTAAGAAATCTTCCTTCTCTGACTGGAAGTCTAAATTTTCAAATCATACTGCACAGAAAGTTTCCTTCTTCCCACTCACTTATAAGTAAACAAAAAGAAAGGGCTGGGGGGGATCATCCAGACACTCATCTCTCAGGTATGTTGACTTAGGTGAGGACATGAAGTTCCCATGTGCTTTTGGTTCAAAGTGTTCTTTACTGAATCTCTCCAGAGGAAAGGTGAAGATATACCATTAGACTTTGATGTACACTCTTTTATAGGTCTTTACCAATGAGATGATTTATCCAACAATATCCCATCTTCTCAAGTATTTCATCCTGGAGGTAGTCACTCTAAGTGGTCACTTTGGAAGTGTGAAAGGGTACCACCATATCACCTATTTAAACTAGGGACAATCCAATCAATGAGACTTAATCAGGAGTTGTTTTCTATCCTTTTAACAAAATGTTATTTGGAATGTCAATACCCTCTTTTGTTATTATGGTTGTTGTTGTTTCTTGAATACCTTTGGTAGTCTAGAAATGACTATGCATCTCTTTTAAAGGGTCCATGAAACTTCTTTGGTTTCTTCAAAAAAAATTTTAGAGACTAGGAATTGTCTTTCACACACACGCACACACACACATATACATATACACGTATATATACATCTATCTAATCTCTCCCTTCCCCTCTTTGCTTCCTTATTGCTTTATTTTGTAATAAATACTTTACATATAAATACATACACATATATATATCACATATGTGTGTAAAGATATAAATATGTGCCTATGTTTGCACCTCTTTCAGGACTTACTACAGTGCCTTCTACTATAAGAGAAATAAGGCCCTGAGAACCTATATCATTGAGTTACTGTGAGGTCCAAAGAAGGTGGTGTTTGTGCTTCAAAAAATTTAAAACTATTTTATGATCAGTTATTGTTATCATGATTACTAATAAAAAGTGGTTGGAAAATATGATGAATGAATATAAATGTTTATTGATCAGTTAGGCACTTTATCATGTTCATATGGATTGTGTATGATACAAGTATTATCATTAAAGTACATATGACTTATTAATAATTGACCACTTTAGTCTCACCAGGTGCTGAAACCAGGTAAACCCCTATAAGGACCAGAAAAAAAATAGGTTTACAAGATATGCCTAGTGAAACCTTTAAAATGTGGTTGCCAACCATTAATAGAGGCAGCTGTTTTTCTCTACCTACTCAATTTTTTTGATGTTTCTGTTTTCTAATTTGTTGAATTGAGCTTCAATAATTATACATACGTACATATGCATGTACATATGTAACACATATGTACATGCATATGTACGTATGTATATACGTCTCACCTTCAGTGACTTAGATCATTGTCTCCTTCTTTGTTCTTTGCAAATTGGGCTCCCAATGACAGCTATGACTCAGCGAACCAACTCTATCAATATCAGTATCTCTCAGTCAGATATCCTTTCTAGTTTGCACCATAAGAAATAATTCAACCAAGACAAACACTCATGTGAATTTCTCTGCTTTCCTATCTGCAATAAATCCCTTGTTCTTTAGCCCCTCAAATCCCAGAATCCCTGGGCATATACCTGTAAGAGAGCTGCATATATGTGAAAAGTAGTTAATAGATTCTAGCTGAATGGTAATAGCGATAATTTCTTAATTGATAATTAAGAATAAATATTATTGTAACATGAGTGAAAATGATTGCTATGTGTCAGGTTTCCTATGTACTTGACTGTTAAGATCTTCAAGAATATTAGATTCAATTTTCTCAAGTTACAAGGTCACAGATTTAGAGATTGAAGAAATTTACTGAGAGTCTAGTCTGATGATCTCATATTACAGGTAAAGATGAGTATAGGTAAAGTCTGAATTATATCTGAAGATTTTCTGAACCATCCTCATAAATACACGATGACATGAACAGAGTTAGATCATGAGTAAAAGGACCTGAGTTTGAATTCTGGTTTTATGTCTATGAGCCAGACCATGGGAAATTCATTTAATGATCTTTGGGCATCAGTTTCTTCACTTGTAATATGTTCACTATGTAATCAGTTTCTTCACTTCTAATCTAGTGGTGAATTCTCTTCAGCTTCTAAATATAGGACTCCATGACTTAAGGAAATTGAATCTAATGACTCTTGAAGATCATAGCAGTCAAGTAAATAGGACACACAACATTATTATAATGCAGTTATTTATGTTCTTATACACTGAGGCAGCTATGTGGGAGTATATGAAATTTCTTCTTCCCTGCTACAGAGAGTAGAATAACCCTGTTTTTTGTCACTTTGCCATAACTTAATCTCATTGCACAACACCCAGCAGGATCCAGGCAGAGAATGGAGGAGTAGTTGAGAACAGATAGAGAGCCAGCCATCCAGCTCCAAATATGGCACCTCCATTTTTTGGAGGAAGAGAGCAACTTTGAGTCTTCCTTTGCAGCTATACAGATTGTTCTTGAATGTTCTTCATTCCATATAGGAATAGAATTGGTTGGGAAGAAAGGCAAATAATCTTGTCCTTTTTGTTCAATGCTGGAATTTTTCAAAGAAGAAAAAGGCAAATTAAGTTAATATTTTTAATTAACCTTGGAATTGAACTTCTATGGCTTTTTTTTATCATTTTGGAAAAACAAGGAAAGAAGAATAAATATATCACAATATTTCCTACTGTTAGTGACTTTGTCTCTTGTGAAAAAATCTGGGAAACTTCCTTAATAACAAATCAACTATTTGATTTAGGATAAGATAAATACTTCAACTGCTCCAAGCAATTTGCCTTCTCCACTTATGTAATAATCTGAATAGGTAAGACCCAAGATAGATATGGATTATGAATAAAATCTATCTCTTTTAATGATGAATTTTAATTATCTAAATTTCTGTATTCACAATGATATTTCAGAAAATAATTACAATTGAATATTTTCTGTTTTTTTCCCAAAATTATTGATTTGTTTTCAATTTTCAATAATGACTTCCATAAGTTCCAATTTTTGTCACCCTCCCTCTCCTTCCCCCCTTCCATCCCTATGGGTTCCACACATGTATTCCTATTAAACTCATTTTCAAACTAGTCATGTTGCACAGAAGAATTAAAATGAATGGGAGAAACCATGAGAAAAAACATAACAAAAGAAAAAAAAAAACATGAGAAAAAAACATAAAGGAGAAAATAGTCAGCATTCTGAGTTCCAACTCCATAGTTCTTTCTCCAGATGTGGATGGCATTTTTCATCATGCATCCTTTGGAAATATTTTGAGTCCTTGCATTGCTGTGAAAAACTAACGATCAAAAACAGTCCTTGCACACTGTGGTTGTTGCTGTTCTACTGGTTCTGCTCCTTTCACTCAGCATTCTTTCACTGAAGCTGTTCCAGGTCTTTCTGAAGTCTTCCTGTCCATCATTTCATATAGCACAATAGTATTCCATTGCATTCATATATCACAACTTGTTCAGTCATTCCCCAGTTGATGGGCATCCCCTTGATTTCCAGATCTTGGCCCCCCACAAAAAGAGCTGCTATAGAATATTTTTTACCTGTAAGTTCTTTTTCCATTTGTATGATCTCTTTGGAATACAACCCCAGAAGAGATATTGCTAGGTCAAAGGGTATGCACATTTTTATAGTCCTTTGAGTATATTTCCAAATTGTTCTCCAGAATGGTTGGATCAGTTTGCAGCTCCAACAACGAATTAGTGTTCCAACTCTCTCACAGCTTCTCCAACATTTATCTTTTTCCTGTTTTGTAATGTTAGCCAATCTGATAAGTGTGATGTGGTACATCGGAGTTATTTACATCTCTCTAATCAATAGTGATTTAGAGCATTTTTCTATGACTATAGGTAGCTTTAATTTCTTCCTCTGAAAATTGCCTGTTTGTATCATTTGACCATGGCTTGTATTCTTCTAAATTTGATTCAGTTCTCTATATATTTTAGAAATGAGGCCTTTATCACAGATAGTAGTTGTAGAAATTCTTTCCTAGTTTTCTGCTTCCCTCCTAATCTTTGTTAAATTGGTTTTGTTTGTGCAAAACTTTCCAATTTGATGTAATCAAAAATATCCATTTTGTATTTTATAATGATAGAAAATATCTCTTGTTTGGTCATAAATTCCTCCATAAATTCTCCACAAATCTGACAAAGAAACTACTCTTTGCCTCCCTAGTTTGTTCATAGTATCAGTCTTTATAGCTTGATTGTGTACCCATTTGGACTTTATTCTGGTATATTCAGGGATTGGGCGATCGCTAGTTTCTACCACACTATTTTCCAGTTTGCCCAGCAGTTTTTCTTGTTATTATTGTTGTTTTTAAGACAAAGCAATTCAGTTATTGGATGCAGAAATGTAATATATTAGGATAAATGTTGCTTCTATGGCAGCTTGGTGGCTCAGTGGATAGAGGGCTAGGTCTGGCATCAGGAAGACTTCAATTCAAATCCAGTCTTAGACACTTAGTAGCTTTGAGACCCTGGGCAAGTCCCTTAACCTCTTAATCCACTGCAGAAGGAAATGTCAAACCACTCCTTTATTTTTGCCAAGAAAACCCTATGGACAGTAAAGTCCACAGAATCATGAAGAGTTACAAATGTCTAAATAATGACATGTTTCTTGAAGATGGGAAATTTAATTTTTTTTCTTTGCATCACTGGCACCTAGCAAAGCAAAGGTTCTCAATAAATGTTTGTACAACTGAGTTCAATAGAAATAACTTGATTTCACCAAGAATGATTGATTCCATGACTGTTACTGCCATATTATTAATGACTGTCATCTCTTCAATCTCATTTGGCAAAGGAGGCTCATAGATAATTAAATTCTAGGGGAAAACCTTAGGACCAAGGCAAAATGCCAGAAATTGCTTCTTTCAACATCAATATAGAAACAGTGATTATTACTTTATAGTGCTGGGCTCCCATAGTGACACATTTCTTTTCGCAATTACATTTCCTTAAAATATTTGAAGGATAGTTAAGTAGAAGATTTAAAGTTGTTCTGAATGGTCTCAGGAGCCAGAACTAGAAGCAATATGGGGAAGCTATGGAGACTCAAATTTCATCTTGATATATTTCCTGACAGAGATATGTAAAAAAAAGGAATTGGTGGCCTCCAGCAATAGCAAATCCCAATATTGCTACAAGTCCTCAAGAAGGGGTTGAAATGTTATAGCCATTGTAGGCATGATTCTTATTTTGGTAGTACTTGGACTAGATTCCTTTTCTTTTAACTCTCAGGCTATGATTCTGTAGGTGTAGTTGGAATATATACATTGTTTTTAGGTATGGCATTGCTGTTTTACTTCATATATTCACATGGATTTTTATGTGTTCACATGTTAAACTTAAAAAAAAATGAAAGCAATGACATGCATATAATTGGAAGTGATACCACATGCCATCCATACAAGCCCATAAATGAAGAAAATTTTCTCTGTGATATCCCAATAAGTGGTCATCTAATCTTTGCTAGATTTCTAATGGATCTACCATTATATCTAGAGGTGATTTATTTTACTTTTGGATAACTCTAATTGTTAGGGAAACTGATGTTAAGTCAAATCTCTGTATGTCAGACCCAGTGTTCCTCAATGCCTTCTGTGGCCAAGTAGGATAAATTTAATTCCACTTTCACCTGAGTGCCTTTAAAATATTTGAACTCAACTGCCATGTCTCACATAAGAATTTCTCTTTTCTAAGACAAACATTTTTATATAATATAATTAAGAGTTACTCCCAGGTTGTTCTCCTCTGCATACTTTTGTGAACTTTTTATGTATGTTCTATGAAATTGAAACAATTGCAAAAAGCATTAAGTCAGGGGTTACAGAATGTTGATAAAAAGTGGAAAATTCACTCATGAATTATGTATGATGGAGAGAAATAAACTAGGTTTTATTTACTTTATGAAATCATTAAAAAGCTACAAAACTGATTAGAATGAATTCAGACCAAAACAAAGAAAACATAATTAATCTCTGACCAATGCAATTTTAAGCTGATTCAATAAAACTATTATTTTTTGACCACTTGTTTTGTTTTCACATATATAATGAAAATCAATCTTTAGACCAATTATTGTTTAAGTAGAATTTTAGAAGGAGATTTCTTTACAGGCTTTCCAAACATGTAGAGTTCATTTACATTTATTTAGACTGCTCTTCATAACAAAAGGAATATAGATTATTGCCTGTCATGTATAGACCACTGAAACATTTTTGGTTTGGTTGATTCAGATATATTTCATCATCTATTGGTATTGCCTTTGAATCAATGAGGAAACATCTAATCTCTATACTACAATGAAGCTTAAAATTGGGACTTTAATAAAGGAATTTGAAATCATTCAATTTGAATGTTATTAGAGTGTTCAGGGGTGGGGAATCTGCAGCCTTGAGGCCATATGTGGCCCTCTAGGTCCTAAAGTATGGCCTTTTGACTGAATCCAAACTTCACAAAGCAAATCCACTTAATGAAATGATTTGTTCTTTAAAACTTGGGCTCTGTCAAAAGGCACACCCAAATACCTACAAGGCTACATGTGGCTTCAAGGCAGCAGGTTCCCCACCCCTGTATGAAAAACCCAAAGAAATACCCTATTTTTCACTGTTAGAGAATACCAATATTCATTCTTATAACTTTCTTTGGATTTTATTTTGTTTTTTTTTTTTGTAATCATATCTGTTTATTGCATTATAGTTCATGTTCAAATGAAAAAAAACATCTTATTTCATGCTCACTCTTCAGTGGTCAACACTTCCACTCTATCTAATTGACCCATCATTTTTTTGTGGGGTTAACTCTAAGACCTCCCCTACTACCCACATGCATACCTTTTCCTTACTAAGAATAGTGAATAATAATTTAAAAAACCAGCCAAGATAAGGAATAATAGCAAAATTATTACAATTTTGAACAATAATAATAATAACTAGAATTTATATAGAACTTATCATCTGTCAAGTACTGATTTAAACCTGGATAGAAGGTTTTAAATAGAAAGGGGAGGCAGATACTTCACAATAAGGAAGGTGGTAGGATTACAGTGGATGTTGAAGGTAAAACATGTTAATATAGACAGAAAAAAAAAATACTTGCTCATAACGTTGGCATAGCTGCTGTTAGGCTGTGTTATTTAAAAACAATTTTTATCCATTTTAGGAAAGCATATTCTTTTATTTCTTATTGGCGTGTTGCAATACTGACAAGTCACAGTCAGCGGACAAACTGTTAGTATTTGGCAATTTCACAATACATTTTGAAAGAAAGAGCAACATTTTGATCAAGCACATGTTTATAAATATTAAATTATTAATTTAAAATACTTTCCTCCTCCAATTCACAATTTACTTGAGGAGGTAGGCAAGGGGATACTACTTCCTCATTATAGTTAAATGTAACATCTCTAGTGTTATTTTAAAAAATACAGAACAGTCAATTTAAAAGTTGACTATGCTCGTCATCAGAGACAGAGCAAAGTAATCATTCATCAGTTAGGTTTCCTCCACAGGCCAGCTGGGCCATTCCAGTGGTCTGGGGAGTTGAGGTGATCTGTGGCCAATGATCATTTATTTGGAATAGTTGCAAGGATAATCTGCCAACATTAGTTACCCACACTCAGCATCTGTGCATCAATACTAATTGAGGTAATTGAGATGGCTGCCAGAAAACATCTCCCAGTTTGCCTAGTTGATTGACCACAAAATCTTAAACGAAAACATATCCAAGTAGCCTGAACTGGTTGCAATTCCCTTGTGGATTTGACCTACAATGATAAGGTTAGAGAAAGTCTTCCAACACTTGGCTCAACTCTATTTGTTCTTATCTCCAAACATCAATGACAAATATTGGAAAGAAAAGCCAATGCAAATTATGTGCATGGAAGAAGTATACAGAATTTGTCCCAGTATAATGGTCAGCAACCAGAATCAAGCACAAGTTCTGTTTTTTAACTAGAATAGAGATGTATTATATTTTTCCCAGTGAAATTGTCATTTGTCTAGGTAATAACATGTACCTCACATCGATATACACATATATAGTATGTATATATATTTCTATGTATGTATATATACACATATACATATATATGTGTGTGTGTATATGTACATACATTTTGGACTTGACTGTTACTTAATCTATCACCACCATCATATCATCACCTTCCCTAACAGAACTGATAATTATCTATAGTTTAGGTATTCCCATTATTGCTAAGTGATGGATTTGACCAACTACTTCTTCTGATATGTCCCCCTTTTATGGACAATGGCAAATTGGATGCAGTCTGTGGACATGAAAAAAATTATATCTATCTATCTATTTATAGATAGATAGATAGATAGATAGATAGATAGATTACTTTTCCCCAAAATGTGTAGCTAATATTAACTAAAAATAAAAACTGCTCAAATTAAATATGTCACTTTGTGGTTTATAGTACTTCACATGCAATGTCTCTTTGCCCCTCACAACCACCTTATGAACTGTATGATATTATTATCTTTCTTTTACAGATGAACAAACTGAGTCTCAGAGAATTTAAGTGATTTGCTCATTTACCCAGCTAACATGTTGAAGATAGGATTTGCACAAAGGCTTCCTTTCCTCAAAATGCATACATCTCACAAGATATCAGATGATGATGTTGGATTCACAATACTATGGCATAACTAAGCTAATCTTAGAATTCAAACTAAACTCAGATCACTGGAAATGAATCACATTAACTATAATAATGCTGTAGAATTATTTCATGAATAAATACTTGACTTAAGAAGTAGCATAGTCCTTTAAGGCTACTAGTATAATATTAGGCTTTTTCAACATTGTGTTTTGGTTTTGTGTTGTGTTTTTTTGAGGGTCAGTGCTCTGATTCATAATACATCTAAATCCAAGGGAGAAAATGAGATGTTCTAATTATTCTACTTTTCTAACTGAGGACATATTGAGAGGTAAGAATCATGGTCTTGGCTGAAGTTTTAACTAGTTCAATAATGTCTTTTAATAGTGACTATAATTTGCTCTTTGTAACACTGTACGCAGACAGTGTTCTAGGAAATATCATTGGAGGCATAGTTTATGTTCTGAATTGACTTGTTCCTAAGTGTCCTTCCCAATAACTCTCCTTTGATTCTACTTACTCAGCTTTCCCATTCAGTGTTATGTGGCAGGGCACCCTCATAATGCTTCACTGAGCAGCTCTACCTAATTCTGTCTTTCCATGGTTTCCCAGTCTTTACTATATGTTTGTACCTATCTTATATCACATTATTTTAATAGCAATTATATATTTGGATAGTGGACTATATTTTACTAAGTAGTAAGGACAACAGACATTTATATAACACACTTTATTTTGCTTTTCCTTTACATAAGACTGGACCTGGGCTCCTCTCCCTTTCCATCTGTAGCTCTGCTTGGTTTGAATCAAAGAATATGAGATCTCAGCTCCAGGTACACCCTGGTATCTCCCCCTATCACTGCTTTCCATCTTCCTTTGTTATGTTATATTCTCTTCTTAGACTGTAAACTCCTTGAGAACAGGGACTTGCATTCCTTTTCTTATCTGTATCCCTAGTACTTCCTTTAGTGCCTGGCACATAGTAGATACTTAAATATGCATTACACTGAATTGAAATTTCAAAGTGTTTTATATGCACTATTTTATTTAAACTTTACAATACATAGCAAGTACTAGAGATATATTTAATTTAAATTTTAAAATGAGAAAAATAAGGTTCAGTTATATCGAGTAATTTCCCTAAAGACACATAGTTTGTAAATGTCAAATTCAGACTTTGAATTTCAGTCTTCTTGCTTTCAAGGATAGCAATCCATTGTGCCCTGAAGAAACATATGTCCGCTGGTCTATTCTCTTCTAAAGAATATGTTTAGTAACCAAAAGAGGAAACATTTGGACTTCACTAAGTAGGAAAATCTAGCAGTTTCAATTTATGAGAAATGTATTCCTATTATTTGTACTATAGGACATCATCTCAATGAATGAAAGATGAAACTGGGATTATTAGCGGGATGCCTTTACTTTCTTATTATTTT
Organism: Notamacropus eugenii; assembly: GCF_028372415.1. NCBI lineage: Eukaryota > Metazoa > Chordata > Mammalia > Diprotodontia > Macropodidae > Notamacropus > Notamacropus eugenii. The sequence continues at coordinate 86,667,820 of NC_092877.1, read as the reverse complement.
ATAATCAATCAATTAATCCATAAGTAATTATTAGTCATTTACTCTGTACCAGGCACTGTACTAAGCACCAGGGATGCAAAGAGAGGCAATAAAATCCCTACTTTCAATGACCTGACATGCTAATGGAAGAGACAATTTGCAAACAAATATGTTCAAAGCAAACTGCATAAAGGATAAATAAAAAACAATTAAGATAGATTGGAGAGTGCTTTCTGTAGGAGGTGATACATTAGTTGGGACATAAAGGTAGCCAGGGATGTCAGTAGTTAAAGCAGAAGAGAGAAAACATTCCAGGCATAGGAAAAAGCCAGAGAAAATGGCCAGATCCAAGAGATAGAGTGTCTTGTTAATGGTAAGGCAGTCAGAAGATCAATGTTACGGGATCTAAGAATATGTGCTGGGGAATAATGTATAAGAAAACTAGAAAAGCAGGAAATTATGAACGTCTTTAAATGTCAAACAGAGCTTTCTATTTCCTGTTGGAGGAGATAGGAAGCCACTCAGGTTTATTGAGGAGTGGGATGACATGATCAGACCTACATTTTAGGAAAATCCTGTTAGTGGATGGAGAAAAGTATTGAAGTGAGGAGAGACTTGAAAATGGAAGAGTCTCTAGCAGACAATTGCATTAAACAAGGAATGAGGGGATGAGGGCCTTCACTGTAGTAGTGGCAGTGGCCAAGAGAAAGACAGAAGGGACATAAGTGAAAGACGTTGCAAAGATGAACTTGACAGGCCTTCACAACAGCTTGGGAAAGGCCAGTGTGAGGAGATAGTAAGGTATCCAGACTGGGAGGATAGCATTGTCCCCTACAGACAGTAATAGGTCACTTAAATAACACTTGCTCAGATTAACTTGGAACACTAGATAAAGCTTGAATGGATAGTGTGTCCTTAAATTGTTGAATTAATAAACTGAAAAAGGAATAAACATAACGAGTTACTAATAAAAGTTAAGGCTGTTAATGCTATGTGCTTAACTTTTAAAGATTCACAAAGTACTTCCTACTTGTCTCTGGATGCCATGTATTAAAGGTAGAATAAATATTTGGTTGCACAAATTGGGATGGCAGTTCTCACATTATTTTGGGTCACTTCCAAGTTGAATTTTTACTAGTCACTTAATCTTTGTTATTTAATCTTCTCTCTTATTACTCTTACTGATATTGAAAAGTGTGACCAAGGCAACAAAAAGGGAAAATAAGGTAGAATTAGAGAAAAGGGACAATGTAGTTGAAAGAGTTAGAGGGAAAAACTAAGTATATCGCAATATTTTGACAGATCTGTGATTTCATTTAAATAGGTATTCTCTGTTGGAAAATATTCAAAGCTATTCATATCCTTCCACTCCATTCTTTGCAATTTCTCTAGTGTCTTTCCATAAATCTTCCAAAAAGGAGCCAACCAATGTTCTATAAGACTTCCCATGGGTCTTTTTTTTACACTTTGTCAATATTAGTACAACATTCAAACTGATCTTCTATTATTCCTTGCTCTTGCTGTATGACTGACAGATTTCTTCTTGTAGTCATACATGCCCTTTCTTATATTTTGATGCCATTTCTTAGGAACAACTCATCGTTGCTATTAGACTGTGTCTTACTCATTATTTGACCCTACTTAGATTTATCATGAGTCTTTCCAATGTCCTCCATGTCACCTAAAATTTTGATTCTTCCTAAATTATGGTGTTCCATGATTTAGAACCAGAGAGCAACACCAAGAAAATAAAGATGTTGAAAAAAAAAAATAAAATGAGTTTTGGTGGTAGTATGCCACATGGAATTGCTGGGCTATGCCTGAATTTCTCCTTTTGTACTCTGGACCATTTTCCTTCCCCTATTCATATCTGGGCCCATCCTATTATCCATCTGAACACTTGGTAATATTATTTCATTGTTATTTTGAAGATTATTAAGCTGGTGAGTTAGTAGATAAAGTTGATTAAAAAAATACTAAGTGCCTACCATGCGCCAGATACTTGAGTACTATGGGTATAAAAAAAGCAAAAACCAGTCCGTGCCCATAAAGAGTTCATTATAAAAGGGATTTGGGGGTGGGGGAGAGAGAACCCATAAAAAGAAGCTGAAACAGTGAGGGGAGAGTGAACTAAAGCCAGCTGTGAAATGATGAGGTGATAAGAGGGCTGCCCTGAGAACTCTCCTTAAAAAGAAGTTCTAGCACAGATCCCATTTATTCACCTTTCAACTTCTCTAATCAGAAAGAGGGAGTGTTAAGGACGCATGAATTTCAAAGTTTATATGGTGTTGCAGGAAGATGATTTTTTGGAGAGAAAAAAATAAATAAATAAACAAACTGATCTCTGTGTATCTCACTCAGGAGGACCTGTGGTGTTCTGCGTCTTGATAATGTCAGTATGGCAAAATCCCCAAATAGAAATCCTATTACTCTACAGGAAATACCACTTCTTTTTGGACATTGTGTACAACGCCCTCAATAACTGTGTCAGATATCTTTAGTGTCACCTTACTCTATACATCTCTTATTATTCACATTAGAACATCTTTGATTAATGTTGTTTCTGTGCTGTTACCTATCAAATTTTGCATGATTTTATCATCTGCTGTGAACATCTCTTGATAAGGAGAATATTTAAGGTTGAATGTTACTCATAAAAGTTCATTTTCTTATTAATTAGCCAAGTAAAAACTTCTTTGGTATCTTGAATTTTTATATTTTTTCAGGCAATTGTGTCACTAGTGATGTGATCTGCTATCAAGAATCCTCTGAAAATTCTGCCTGTTATCTTCCCATACTTTCACCAGATACTGTTAATACATTCAAACTATGGAATTCCAATCAATTTTATTTCTTGTTCACTGTAATTGGAGTAGTAAAACAGCATCAAGAGAAGATTCAGCATGGAGATAAGTCTACTTGAGTTGTCATTTCTTCCTCTCCTTGAACCACCATGAATTGATAACTATTACACAAAATTTTGAAATGGGGGCAAACATGCCAGGTTCCTTAGATACACATCAGAAAAGATCATGATTGGCAGCTGGAAATATGGTGGTAATCTCACTTTACTTAAACAAGTTAGAAGGTATGGGGACAAACAGCCTAAAAAAGGCGCAGACTAGTGGCAAAAAGTGGTATAAAAGCACACAGTAGCACAGCAACAAGGGCTAATGTGGTAAAGACAGGCAGCATGGTGAAGATAACAGGATGGGTGAGATGCAGTGAATATCACTCATGTAAGTGTAGATCAGATTTGGGAGCACTTTACAGCATGAACCTGATGGAAATGGAGGAGCACTCAGTGAGCAGCAGTTGAAGGTCTCATTTTTATAGAGACTTTTTAGGGGAAATACACCAAATTCATCTGTGCCACCTTGGGATTATTTATTAACATATCCAAATCATCCCAAAGTAATTGTTAAAAGTTCAAAGTTATCTCAATGTCATAAGCAGCTTTTGATGTTCTGTTGATCTGGAACTATGGAGGTTTGAATTTTATCTTGAATTTACATATGGCAGGACCAGAACCTGGGACAAACAGAACCTAGATGGTTTCCCCTAATTTGGCACAAATTGCCAGGATGTGAATTTTAGTTAATATATGATACAGTTTTTTGGGGGAATGGTTTGTATATGACTCCTAGGTTTTCCTTTGCAATCATTATTTCTTGTTATTCTTGCTTTATACTGGCTACTTATACACTTATCATATTAGCTAGAAAGAGGTAGGTGAAACAGAACAAGAAACAATTTGAACACACACCACTTCTCCGTATCTTGTCTTATATGATTTCCTACCCACCCCTTTGGCAAGTTTCTTTTCCTCAGGTGGCCATGTTTTGAAGGTTTCTTGAGTGGACTGACCCAAGTCACAGTGATTGAAGCTCATCAGATGAGGAAGAGACCCCATTATCATTACATTAGTGTTGTTATTTTTAAACTACACTTGTGATTTTATGGGTATTAGGAACTCCCAGGGAATAAATCCCTTCTTCAAAAACAATTTAGCACCTGAACTGCAGGTTTAATTTAGAGAACTGCCTGGATGCACTGAGATCTTAAATAACTTTTCCAGGGTGGCTATCTTATTAACATTGGGACATAAATTAAGATTGCCCTGACCCTAGAGGTTGGCTTTCTGAGACCTCTATGCCATGCTGCCTCTCCAATACTAAGCATGGGAAGTTTGGGTTTGGTTTTAGATTTCAAAATGGTGTTCTGAAATAAGTAACAAGCATTTTTTTTAAGCTCATTCAAATGTTCCAGGCACTATACTAGGCAATGGGGGTACAAAAACAAACATAAAACAGCTTTTGCCCTCAAGGGAGTTTCAACATTGTTACTTGTAACATGATATTTGTAAAGTACTCTGAAAACCTTAAAGTATTATAAAAAAAAAAAGTTAGCTATTACATATTTTAAAACAAACAAATACACCAGAATTAACCTGGAGATTTCCTAATCTTGATGGATCCAAACCCTGCTTTTCTTTTCTTTCTCTCTTTTTTTTTTTTTTTTTGAAGTCTCTTAGGTTTTATTAATCTAAAACTGTTGGGGGAGGAGTGACCAAGACGGACCTGCTAAATTACTTATCACTCTGGATACCTGAGCAAGGGAGCAGATTCATGAAAGGTGCTAGGATACCTGGGAAGTTGGGGTTTGATCTGCCTTCAGACTCCAGGATCAGGCAGAGAATACTAGTCTTGAATTGTTACATCCCAGTTAGGTGACATTAGGAAGTCACTCACCCTCTGTTTCCCCATTTGTAAAAATTCAAGTACATGGTCTTTCTAAAAGGACCTTTTCAGACCTGCTATTTCAGGGTTTAAAGTCCTTTACATCTCTAAATCCTTTTGATTCCCTTCCTATCCATCCAAATACAGACTAGAAATGGGTCTCGGAAACCTGGGTCCTCCAGAGGCCCATGGCAGGGAAATCAGGAAGGCTAAGTCCTGCCGTTGGGGGCGGGGGAGGTTACTTTGTAGGGGTGTGGGGCTGAGGCAGCTCGTCAGTTTTTCTGCATTTCATTTAAGATCCAGGTCCAGTAACAGCACAGGTTGGTATAAACACCAGGAAAACCGGGCAGGGCGCAGTGTTCCATGCCCCAAGATACCAGGCCCTGTAGGACCCCATTGCACACCAAGGGGCCTCCAGAGTCCCCCTGGCAGGAATCCTTGCCACCTTTCTCGTCCCCAGCACACACCATACTGGGAGTGATGGCTTTTCCGTAGTAAGCATTTTTGCAGTTTTTCTCAGAAAAGATACTGCTCTTCAAACACTGAAGGGTGCCGGGATATTTGGCGAAAGGATTGGACGCAGTACCCCAGCCGCACACCAGTCTGTGCTGGGATTGGCACAATTTTTGCCAGCTGAATGGGTTGAACTTGGTCAGTCAGCTTCACTGGCTTCTCCAGGTAGAGGAGCATGAGGTTATTGTTGCTGGTCCTGGGGCTGTAGGAGGGTTAGGGAACTAGGCGCTCCATTCCGACTGACTGCTGATAGGGCTCCAGGTGTCTAATATTGTTCTTTTGCGAGACCACTTGACGGTTCCAGTGGTTCCAGTGAGCTGCTGTGAGGACCTAACGATTGGACAGCAGGACACCTCCACAGAGGAATTTCCGATTGGCTAAGAGTGCTGCTTGCCAGGGCTGGGAGTTGGGAATGCACGTTTGACCACCAATGATCTTTTCTTCATTCCTCTCTGCATTGGCAGTGACCCACAGAAGAGACAGTGTTAAGAAGAAAAAAAATATTTCTGAAGAGTTGTCTAATTGGGGCTGGGAAGATCCGAGGACAAATAGATTAAAAAAAAAAAGGCTAACAGAAACAATTCTACTCAGAAGTGCAGATAAAGAAATCGATGGAGTTAGATAGACAGAGTACCACAGGCAGACAGACTGGATACTAACTGGATAGTACCCCTAACTGGATAGAGGACTGTGGAGGCTGGGAGGAGAAAGGACAAGGAGATAAGAGGTGGTCCAGAGCCAGGTGTCCCCCCGGGGAGAAGGGGGAAAAGGACTGGTCCCGGAGAAAGTCTCTTCCTCTTGTCTCTCCAAATCCTGCTTTTCTCTGAATCCATGGGAATTAAGTGTTTAAACCTGATGATTTTTCACAATCTAATGGTGGAATTGCAATTTTATTCCATTGAGGAAGGAAGGCAGAAAAATTACAGGTCAGTAGATAGCTACAAGGAGGTAGGGAAACTCATTTGACTTCTTAAGTCATATTTAATAGTATACTGCCTTCTTTAATCGTGGCTTTACTGCATGTTCAGTCACTTTTCAGTCATGTATAACTTTTTATGAGCTAATTTTGGTTTTCTTGACAAAGATACAAGAGTGGCTTGCCATTTCCTTCTGCATATCATTTTACCAAGGCAAACGGTTAAGTGACTTGCTTAGGGTCACACAACTAGTAGGAGACTGATATTAGATTTGAAGTCAGGATGATTATTCTTACTGACTCCAGGCACAGCACTCTGTTCTCTATGCCACCTACCTGCCTGGCTAAATGCATACTTGAAATATAAACACATAGCTTATATTGAATATTTGCTGAAATACCTAGCAGGCATATATTATGTCATCAACTTCTGGGGAAATTCCACTAAAAGACTGTGCAAAGACATTGTTGTTTGGTTACTCCATGATCCAGTTATTGTGTCCGCAGTAGCTCTTCTTTATTTTTCTTTCCCCAGGGCTGACAGAAATGTGGCACTTCCTTAGAAATCAAGAAGTACTCCACTGTTGGAACAGTTCCTTATGTGCCAGAAGCTACATGATGACTGGTTTAGTGTATTTCATCTCATTTGAGAAATAGACCAGTACTGCTTACAAAGCAAGCTAGCCTGAATCCTTCTAGTATTATCAGGGTTGCAAGTGTTTGAAATAAAGCAGAAGAGAATGCTTGCAAATACTTTTTGTTCATCAGTCTCAAAATTACTCCCTGAAGAAGGAAGTTATAGTAATTTTCCTCTGAGCAAACATTTTCTCAGGCTAAACACTGTCCCTTTTATACTTTTTTGAGTGCAATATAGGCTGTGTACAAATTTATTTTCAGTGTAGGTTTATTTTATATGAATGCTTAGTTCTTAACAATCTTGATCACTTAAAATTAGGCTCTTTTTTATGTGTCGCTCATACTGGCCTTTTGGAGGATATTTACTAAACTCTTGGGTTTACACTAACATTGGGACCTTATTTCAGGCATTTAACCTTTCTGGGCAACTAGGTTGCTCAGTGGATGGAGCACCAGGCTTGGAGTCAGGAAGACCTGAGTTCTAATGTGATCCCAGACACTGTATGATGCTAGACAGGTCACTTATCCCTGTTTGACTCAGTTTCTTTGTCTGTAAAATAAACTGGAGAAGACAATGGCAAATCACTCAGGTATCTTTGCCAAGAAAACCCCAAATGGGGTCATGAAGAATCAGACATGACTAAAAAACAACAGATCTGCTTCAGTTTTTTTATCTGTAAAATGAGAAAATAAGATTCTCTGACCTCTCTGGTCCCCTCCAGATCCAGATGTGTGATTCAATAGGGGGAACTTAATTGGAACATTAAAATGTATTAAAAACACAGAGATGTTAAATAATTATTATTATTCACTCAATGCTTATTGAGTAACAAATAAGAGAAAGTAAATGTATTCTAGTGATTAGAGAACTATCCTGGGATCAGGTTCACTTCCTGGCTCATGCTGAATCTGTGACTATGGAAAATTGCTTAGCCACGTGTGTCCTAGGCACTCTGAGACTGTAAGTTACAAAGGAATTGCCAAACTAGTGGAAAGACATCCCTATATTAATGGAATCTAGTGTCCCACTCCTACTCTCCCACCAAAAATTTTCAGAGATCTTTGCCAGATTCTATGGGAAACATAAAAATGAACTAAATCATGTCCCCGGTCCTCAAAGACTGTATGAATACAACATTCCAAGTAGCAAGATATGATATAAGTAGAACACAACATAAAAATTAAAAAAATATGTTTATGAATTGATAAATTATAAATTCTAATAAATTCTTGGGAGGTACAAAGTTTTTGTGACATTAAGGAAGGGGTCTTCCCACTAAAGCAATTAGGAAAGACTTCCTAGAAAAGGTAACATTTTAAATAGGCTTTAAAGATTTTTAACATCACCCATAAGACAATAAGAAGAGCCAAACATAGGATATTGTTTTCTTTGGTATCTCTCCATTTTGGGAGGCTGGACTAAAGGAAGAGAAATCTGGGATTTAGCTAAGCTTACTATCATAAGCTTTGACCGGTAGCTATGAGGAATAGGTTGCTGTAGAAAACTAGCTTAAAATCCATAGGAATGCAGAAATTCATATACTGCAAGATACATTCCCATTTCTTTCCAGCCCTGTCAGTCCCTCCAATAGTTATCTTCCCTCACAATTCTCCAATCGGGATTAAAGAATTTGTCCATACTGTCCTGGTTGTTTGTAATTTTAAATATCATTACTATATAACAATATATCAATAATACATCATAAAATAATTTAATTAATATAAAATAACAATATTGTAAAATAATATTATAACAAACATTATTAATCTTGTACATGTCTTGTCAAAGCAATAATGAGTTGGAGAATGTGTTGGAAGTATTGATGTTCCTCCATCATCCTAGCAAAATGCATCTGAAACTTGTATATTATTAACTCCATTATTCATCTTTTTAACTTGTCCTACTTTCTACTGAGTTGGTGCTCCTTTGGCTATCCAGGTAATCTCCCTTCATTGTCTCCCCTCCACCAGTCACTATTATAACGTAGGAAATCTTGCCATACTGACTATTCAGGGTCTGTTCTTCTACCTGCTCTATTTCTCATCCATTAGCAAACCCTGTAATTCTTGAAATAACCTGCTTATTATAATACATTTTAAATATAAAATTAGCACTTATTGGAAATATCATTGTCCCTTTCTCTGCATTATGGATGATTGCAGAATCTTGGTACAGGCTGTTTCCCCCGTCTTATTCAGGTTTTACCACTTGACTACTGTAACAGATGACTATGTCATTTTGTGACTGTTGTGTTATTCCAGAATAGAGACATATATCTCACAGTCATGGGAGCTGGATGATTATGACCAAAGGGGCACTGATAACAAACATTCTAAGCCAAACTGACTTTCTCAGAACTTAAATCTCAGCTTCTTTTTGACTTTAATTTGCTAGGTGCATACTGCCCAAATGTGTAGGATAAGCTGGTGCATCCTCAATGCAAACTCCTATGGCTTCTTTTTTTCTGTCTTCATTACCCAACTGCACTGCCTTCTGTGCTATCCTTATAATGCAAGCCCAGCTGAGGGTGATGACAATAAATATATAGAGAAAGGGATAGACCAGGACGACTTGTGTAGACAGATTTGACTTTATTTGTTAAATGAATTGAATAAAGATATAGAGAAAAAAGTTCAAACAAAATTTTGAATATGAGAGAATAGTTGAAGGTTAGAAGCACCGGCAGAAAAAGTGAAGTCAAAAAGAGAATCATGTTTTGATAAAATAAGTGTGAAATATTGTGAATTTGAGGTTAAAGTGGGATTTGATTTTGGTCCAGGCCTGTTATGTTCATTGGTCTAGCATTGTAAGGAGATGTAGGTAGGTAACACAATGGATAGAGTACCAGGGCTGGAGTTAGGAAAACCTGAATTTAAATCTAGCCTCAGACACTTACTAGATGTGTGACCTCAGGTGAATCACTTAACTCTGTTTGCCACAGTTCATCTGAAAATGAACTGGAAAAGGAAGTTACAAACTGCTCTAATATCTTTGCCAAGAAAAACCCAAATTGGATCACCAAGAATCAGATGTGACTGAAACACCTGAAAACAACAAAAGTGTTGCAGCAAACTTCTAACATGAGCATTGCCCACACCCATGAAGCTTGGCAACTTTTCTGTAAATGAGTCTTCAAGACTTTCTGAGAATTTAAATTATAAGTCCATGGTATCACAAACAACATAAGTCAGAGGCAGGATTTTTGACCTTCAAGGTCAGCACTGACTGCTATGTTTGGCTGCATCTCTAGAATGGTGATATTTCTGCAGAAATGACACATATCCACAAAGACATGACAGTCTGGAGTTGTGAAGAGATTCAAGTGGTAACATTATTGGTGATAAGTAGAGGTGATATAAAGGTGGTTGTGGAAGGGGTGAAAATGAAGTGAAGCCCTCAGGGAGGGTGGTTAGAGATAGAAGAGAGGACATAACTTTAAAAGAGAGGATCGCATGAGTGCTCAGAAATAGGCTGAGAAGAATCAATTTGAGAATTAAGAGAACCGTGAGATTGTAGTATCTTAGAAGTCAAAGGAATAAATTAGGACCTCCAGAAAAATTTTATTAAAGTGATATAGATGAAAGCCAGATTGCAAATGAGAAAGTAGAGGTACTGGGCATTGTCTAATTTTCAAGAAGTTTATGAAAGAGAAGAAAAACAGAATGACCGAGCAGGAAGGGTACTGATCAAAACATTTAAAGTGTAAAATACATAAAGGTATGATTTACTGGCAAAGTCATATTTCTAATGAGAGCAGAATCATGTGTTTAATTGCCCTGTTTTAAAACATCTTTGACTCCTATTTCTCATGTGTTACCTTCCATATGTATCCTTCCAAATTCATCTCCAGCCCTGCCTTTATTGTACATCTTTTTGATTCTATTTGTATACATCTATATATGGACAGGCTGTAAACTTGTTGGGCAGAAAGAATTATTTCACTTTTACATTTGTATCCCCCATTGTTAGCACAAATACTTGGCATATGTTCATTTGTTCAGTCATTTTTAATTCTTCATGAACCTTTTCAGGGTTTTCTTGGCTAAGATACTGGAGTAATTTGCGATTTTTGTCTCCAGGGGATTAAGACAAAGAGGTAAAAGTGATTAGCTCAGGGTCACACAACTAGTAAATATTTGAGTTTGGATGTGAACTCAGGTCTTCTTGACTCCAGGCCCATTGATCTATCCACTAAGAGACACAGATGCCTTCATTTGCATACACTAGGTACTTAATTACTACTTGTTGACTGATTGATTCTTCACTCTCTATATCTAATTAATTGTCAAGTCTTGCACATTCTACTGCCACTCTATTTCTTTGATGTCCTTCACTAACACAGATATCACTTTAGTTCAGGTCTTTATGACAGTTGGTTAAGACCAGCCATTCTTTTTGTTTAACCTTCAGTCACTTCCTTCTACCTTTTAGGTTTCCTAGAACCATAAAAATTAGCTTCAAAGGTCTAAACATAGATTACTCCTCTACTCAAAAATTTTCAATGACTCCCTATTTCCCCTAGAAAAAAAATACGAACTGCTCATTCTTGTACTCAAGACTCTTTAAAATCTGGTTCTCATTTGTTTCATTTTTTTTTTTATTTCCTGTCATACAGTCATACAGTCAGTGATTTGGATAACCTAAAATACCCATTATCCTCAATGCAGACTTTCAATCTCTTTTCTGGTCTACAGGCTGTGTCCCCTATGCCTGGAAGGCATTTCTTCTTAATCTCCATACCTTCTAGTACTCTTCCTTTCCCTTGAGCCTTAGGTGAATGCCATCTTTTCTTTATCTCCCATATGAAAGTGTTATATCTGCTCTCATACATCCCTAGAATATTTCTTTTTTCTGGATCTTAGCTTTGCTCTAATCATTCTTTACCTTAGGTTGTGTTTATGTAGGTGTCAGCTGTATTTTTTTCCCTCCAGAACGTAAAGTTATTAAAACTAAAGATTGTTTTGTTTTATGTATCTGAAGCATACTGCTTAATACATAGCAAATCCTTAATAAATATATCTTCAATTTAACTGATTTGAGGCTAGGGGGAATGAGATCTAGAACTCTCATACAGTAGTAAGCCTGAAGTTTAATACTCTAAATATTTTAAGCACCTATTATATGCCAGATACTAAACTGGTGGTCAGCAAAAAGTTAGCAAACTTCTGCCTGATGGGCAGCAAGGAAGGAGGAAAAAATGCATGGTGATACTGAAATGTTATAATGAATACAGGGAGATTATGAAAACTCAGTCGGTCAGTTACATTCTTCTGCTTCAAGAAATTGGAGAGTAAGTCATCTGCCATAAATAAAGAGAAAGAGAGCTAGGGGCTTGAGGAGAGTGGAAAATATTTTAGATCACTAAGTGTGAGGAATGGCATAGGAAATCAATAAACGTAGAGTAGAAGGATTGCCAAGAAATAGTGAGGGCCCAGCAGAAGTCATGCATCATAAATGCAGAGTGAGTGAAATCAGCACAATTGTTTCCTTGACTTGAACAAAATGAGTGATCATTAAGTATTTGTTCATTGACTGACCATTATAGTGATTGGAGTCAGATTCTACATTCATGAGGTGGAAAAGCTTAAGTTTTAGAGGTAGAAATGAACTCAAAAGACAAATCAATGATCCACTCTGAGCAGATCATCTCCAATGTTTAGCACAATGTCTCTACCCCTATCTCTACCCCTATCATGGGTAGAACAATGGATGTGCAGTCAGAGAATAGAGCTTTGAAACATGGTTCCTGCACTCACTGTCCTTGTTACTCGTTGCCCTCCAGTTTCATAATCTGTAAATTAAGGACATTGAACAAGGTGATTCGTTAACTTCCTGGTACAAATTCTTACTTTACTGCATGCACTGCCTTCTGGGGTATTAGCACTTCTCAATGCAGATAAAATATACTTTAACGTTGACTATAAACTGCTATCTTTAAAAGAAAATATAGCCATACTGTTATACTAAGAAATAACCATTGCAAATGACTTAGCATCATGAAGCATTCAGTATAGGATGTTATTTAGAATTTACTTCTAGAATATCAGTCCATGTTACTGAAAATAAAGATCACTTTCAGAGGGTAAGCATCTAAGTTTCTTTTAGAATTGAGGATTATGTGTCATCAGTTATAAAATATCATTTAATAAAAAGCACGCTGACCAGTTTTTCACAGCGACTAAATGATCTTCTTTCTGGCCTGTGGTACACTCACTATTGTCTGTTTTACAACATTGAGTATTATTGATGGGTTCTCTGGAATGATCACATTTCAACTCAGTTCTCTATATTTTATAAGCAAGGAAACTGTTTCCTATTATAAAATGTAAAACATGCATTTCTTTAGGGATTTTTTTTTTGTCATGAGAATTTCTATAATATGATTTGCAGATTATTTATCTTACAATCTCTATTATAGAAAGGCTACTGAAGTATAAGCATTTTCATGAAGATATATATCTCATCAGAAATCTGCAGTTTTCACACAAATGCAATTCACTTTATGGAGCAAGCACTTAATCTTTCATTTGTTTACATCAAAGTTTTTGGTAGTTCAATGTGCCTCGAGAACATTTACAATTTCCTCTTAACTTTAGGACTAGTAAATATTTCATGTACACTTTAAAATTTAATAATCCCTATGTTAAGAAAGATGTTTTTACCTTTTGAAAAATAGTTTATAAATCTTTCTTCTATCTTAGAGAGCAAGTTTTATATTTGAATTATTAATTGGACCATTTATTTATTCTCTGACAGGTTTTGGATTATCAATGTGGGCCCTGTTTAACCATAAAAACTACAAGTAAGCAGAATCACAACTAATTATTTCTCCCTGACATCATGTATATATTTTATATGAGATAGTAACAGGAAATGAATTTTGAATGTTAGAGGTTACACAATTCAGTCCACTTTCTTTACTGGATATCAAAGTAATTACTCACAAACATACTCTACATATGTTGTAAAAAAATACCTTTCAGCATGAAAGATAATAGAGTCACCATATTTATATTGTAACATAACAACCCCAAAAGATTATATGAAGAAGCTGAAATAGCACTAAGAAAATAAATCGAGGAGGATAGTTGGTCTAGATCAAGTATACTAAGAGACGTCCATGTAGGAGATAACAGAATTTTAAGGTCATTAAGGGATTTCTTTGAGATATCTGAATGTTGAAAGAAATGAAATGTTTTCAGAACAAATAAATCAAACCCTAATAATAGATAAAAGAAGTTGAGAAAATATCAATAAACGCAGGTCCATATCCTTAATGTCTTTATCTATCTATCTATCTATCTATCTATCTATCTATCTATCTATCTGTCTGTCTGTCTGTCTGTCTGTCCGTCTGTGTGTATGTGTATGTGTGTGTGTGTGTGTGTGTGTGTGTCTGTCTGTCTGTCTGTCTGTCATAATGAGCTCCTTTCTTTATGAAGGTAGCAGAAGGGAAGTGGTAGACTTTCTTACCTGACATTCCACATTTCTTATAGTAACTCAGTTGCCTTAGAGATGTAGAGAGTACATGATCATACTGTGATTATCATTAGTAGACTGTGTGGAGAAAATCCTTGCTTAGAATTCTCTCCTCTGATAAGACTATTCTTATAAAGTTTATTTGAAAAATGTAATAAAATGATAAATTAGTTCAATGATCCTATGATTATTAATCATAAAGAAAATTTAAAAATTATTATATGCTCAGCAAAATTGTTTGCCATAGTCATGGAAGATGCCCTTGCCAAGTTCAAATAGAAGATAATTTGCCAATGGATGGCACAGTGTCCCTGTAACTTTTTTCAAGGACACATTTAAGCTCATTATTATTTTGTCTGGCCTTCAATCCATCATTATCTCTCTTTAATTATGTCAAAATGTCATTTTGACTTGAAATTGTAAGGGTAAAAATCTTTATATTCTCCATTAAAAGATACTAGGAGCATCATGCTTAAATATGATGATCCCACTGAACCAATGGAAGAAGACAGTAACTACAAGTGCTTTATTCTCCAAAGACACGTCAGATGAAAGGATATCAAGTCAGTATCTGAATATGTTAGAATAAAATAGTGGAAAGAACAAATTAAATGATTCAATACTGATGAAACTGTGGTTAACACATGCTATCAGAACCTTAAAATGTATTTTAATAGAGCTAGAAAATAGCTAACTATATCCAATGGTATATTAATGATATACAGAATCTGTCACCAAAAGGAAAGTATAAAAATATTCAATATTTTTTTTACAAAAAAGTGATAGAGCATTAATATACATTAATAATAATAATAATAATAAGTATATCATGCTTCAGGTTTTGCACACCTCTTTCAAATATCTCATTTTATTCTCACACCTCTGAGAGTCAGTTGCTATTATTAATTCCATTTTATAAAAGAAGAAACAAGCATTCAGAGGTTAAATGACTTGCCATGGATCACACAGCTGGAAGTGTGAGGCTAGTTTTGAAAACTCAGAAACTCTTTATTTGAGGTCTAAGACTTTATCCCCAAATCACTTAACTGGCTTTAGAAAGCTGATATGATAAATATTCTGAAAGCCTACATAAATACTTCTGAGAAAAATAGTTTTAAGTGACTTGCCCAAGATCACACAGCTAGTAATTGTCTGAGGTCATATTTGAACTCACGAAGATAGTCTTCCTGACTCCAGATCTGGCATCCAATCTAATGTGCCACCTAGCTGCCCCATCTGTATCTTGAGAAATGTATTGCTCTCTCTTTTGCTCACACACACATGCACAAATACACACAAACACACATGTTTCCATCACTATAGGCTTAGTAATGCATAGTGAAAGTGAACATGCTATGATGTACCCGCTGTTATTTAATGTAAAAGATGAGGAAGATATTGCTATACGCATATATACATATATGTGTATGGATGTATATGTATACATATATGTATATACAGATGTCAACATCATACATACATACATAAACACACACAGAATTATAGCGTAACCTCTCACCAGGCAAGTAGAAACAATTTCTTAACTACAATTAATCCTGGGTAAAGATCAGACAAAATAAGAAATAACCAAACACATGGAATAACTCATGTCTCCAAATGTCTCAAGGCATATAAGATTCAGGTCCATGTTTCTCAGTCTGCTTATTTTTCAACTGGATATAAGAACATTTGTACTAATTCTTTTTCTAAGGAGGCATTTTTTAAACCTTTAAAGTTTTATATTAATGTGAATTAATATTTCTACTTTGATACATGTTTTGATTCTGAAAATCTATCACCGTACTCCCTCCCCCTTTCAATCACATACTTGAAATTATAAATAAAGTTTTCTCTAACGTTTCTGCTATTAAATGACTAAATATCCCTGGTGACCATAGAGCCTTTAGGGAAGGGGAAAAATGTAGGAGTTAGGGATTTCGTCTGGTCTTTGAGGGATTTGTCTATACACTTTGCCTTCCCTGGGGGAAGAAATCTTCCCAGTGAAACCAATGGAAAAGCTACTTTCCTCTTTAAGTGAATTATCAGAGAAGGCAATAGCTCTAGGGCAGGTGTTTCCAGGCAAATGTTCTAGAGCAGATGTTTCCAGGCAAATGTTGTATTTGTCTCAAATCTGTTGTGGCCTTCAGTACATCAATAGATTGAATGGCTTACAATGATATTGCGACCTGACTCTAACCCACTGGGAGCATACCAGCGTGGTAGATGTAAGGGCTCAACAATAAAAAGAATAATGATAACTGACAATTATTTATTTAAATGTAGCATGATGTATAATCTCTTATTTGGACCATACCTTCCCTTTAAACTGTAACTTACTGTTTTCACTTTAAAGTAAACTTTGGTCCATTTGCAATAGAAAACAACCTAAACTTTTTATGATTGATGGAATATAAATGTTTTGTAACTTATTAACTTGCAGAAATCATAGTTTTCTTAATATTTAAATGTATTTAATTTTATTTCCAATGATTTAATAACAGTATTCAACCACTAAATTGAAATACTTGATTTGAAGTATGCAATAAGGATAGAATGCCTAAAATGCCTTCCACATCCAGAGAAAGAACTATGGAATTCAATCGCATAATGCAGCACATCATTTTTTTTTGGCATGTGTGTGCATTATGTTTTGGTTTGTTATATGATTTCTTCCATTTATTTTAGCTTTTCTACACAGCGTGACTACAGTGAAAATGTATTCAACAGGAAAGTATGTGTAGATGCTATACAGAATTATATGCCGTCTTGGGGAGAGAAGAGGATGGTGGGAGTAGATGGGGGGGAAACAAAAATCTAAGCTTTATGGCAGTGATGGTAGAACATTAAAAATAAATAAAATGAATATATATGTATGAAATGAAAAAATATTAAAAAAAGATAGAATGCCTAGCTATCTGTACTAAAAAGTTCACATGTCTGTTTTGTTTTCAGTTCAATATGCTATTATATTTAATATCCAGAGAATCAATGTTTAACAAAAAGATCAAGTCACATGATCCACTTTTATTCCATCCAAGAAATATGACGTAGATGCATGTGATTTTGTGAAAGTGAAAAATACAATCTAAGTTTCACTTAATATCTTATCTTTGACAGCTCTAACATGTCATAATTTATATTTCACCATGAAAATAGCTGCCTAATAGCTAGAGTTCAGGATATGTTTTTAACATCTATTAACATGATCAGTCATGGAGAAAGTAAACAACCACCACTGATTTGTGACATGATTCATCCTCTCGTCTCGAGGTGGCCTCTAGTGAAGATGAGGACCACAAAAGCAATCTTTTCTCTTCTACCATCTGTTATAGGTATGAGCACAGTAAGCAGGAAACCCTTCATCATATATGTGTTTTTTTTTTTAGCTAATAGTAAGAAGAAATAGAAGAAAATTACTTTAATTAATGACAATATGTTTGATGCCCACCTTTTGAGATCCTCAGGAGTTGTTTCTCTACTCTTTTTCAAAGTGCTATGACTTAGCTTTTTGTTTTTAATTTAAGTAGAAGTTGTAAATACTGAAATGTGACAGGATATCAATAATTCAAGCACAATCATGTTGTAGAGGTATTTGATGAAAGCACTATATATGTGTTCATTCAGACTTATTGTCTGTAATATGACAATTTGATCCTGAGAGTTGCAATGATTAGAAAGTTTTATACAGATCAGGGCCAACTAGCTGAGCACTTATACCGAAGGTACTACTACAATTGTCAAGCTTTTCAGGACAAATATGCAGAATCTTGATATGGGGATTGGAGAGATGAGATGAGAAATTAGTTTGCTTTGGAGGGAGGGAACTCTTAGGAGAGTAAGGTGCTTTAATGATTTTTCTTTGTGATTACTTTTTGTTAAATCAAAATGCAATTTTGTTCTTTTTGAATTAGATGAATAAATAATTAAGCTATCAAAAAGGTTCCAAGGATTTCTAGTTTTTAATATGTTTCTTTCAACTTCATATTTAACTTTCACTGACCTCTGTAAGTCCCAAAGTTTAGGAAGTTACTAGGGAAATTTCATCAGTTGTGTGGTAACAATCACCAGGTTATTATTATTATTTTAATGTTGTGTTAGCATGTTGCTTCTGCCCACTTTCTTATAAGGCATTATGCAGTTCTGAAAGAAATCCTAGTTTGTGACTTAGAAAGATATTGCCTTAAAATCCTATTGCAATAGTAGCCTGCCAAATCTTTCAAATGTTAACCAGTTCTTCCCATCTGGGTAAGCTCTTTTTTGTTCTACAAGGTCAGTGATAGGAGCTTTTCTGAAAGCCAAGCAAAGAGAAGAACTAAAGCAATGTCATGGAAGTTAAAAATCTTGCATACCCATTAATAGGCCTCTACTGGGGCTATTAAGGGAAGCTTGGTTAGGGGAGGCTTGTTTTATATGAAAACAGACACTGGGTCAGAAGGAATAATGCCCTCAGGCTCTGAGAGGTATGTATATACATATGTGTATGTATATGTACATATATGTATCTCTCTCTACATGTATATATACATACATACATCTGTGTGTGTGTATGTGTATATACCTATATATACACTCAGGTGAAGTTTTGCTTTGGGGCCTAGATTTTGAAGGAAGGTCCATGCACTGGAAGGGACTCTGGCAGCACTTAAGAAATGCCTCGGCTTTGAAAACTCAGATATTGGTGTGCCTGTCTCTGATAACAACATATATATTGCCTATGGTCTGACAGTTGGAAGCCCTATGTATTGGTCTCACTGTTTATAATTTCTGCCTGTAATTTCTGTTTGTATTTTCTCTGATGTTAAAGGTGCTGACTTTTTCCCCTGAATTAAGTGAATGACACATATGTGTGATTAAGGCAAGATTGTTAACCCTTCTTTTCCTTGTAGAAAAATAGATCTAAGAACTTTTAGTAGCAGGTCATCCTGAATGTCACGGTGCTTGTTGTTAACATTATGATGATGATAAGGATGTGATGGCAAAATATGAGATCTCTATTTGGAGACAGAAAAGCTGAGGAGATGGAGGAAGAAATGTATATCTTAGAATAGGAGGATTTACTTTATTCTTCCCTAGCAAAAGAATGGGCTATATGAAAACTGGGAATGGAGGCTACAGAAAGGAGTACTCAGAGATATAAAAAGATGTTTGGAAGGAATACCAATAGAACAAGGGAAAGAACTGGCAAGGGTATGTAGCAGAGACTGGGCCTTGCTAACAATTTATTGCCTTATGTGTAAAAGCAGAGTCAAGCTGCTAGAAGAGAAAGCTCAGATAAAAAGACAGTTGGCTGGTTTGCATAAGAAGATTTTTATCCTGTAGCATTCAAGCTATACTGTAGAAGAGCAAGCTAGAAAGTCTCAGGGGGTTGAAGAAAAAATTGTTGTTAGTTTGGCTCACAAAAAGAAGCAAAAAAGTAACAAGAAGAAGGATGTGTGGAAGGCTTCTTAGGTAGAAGCACAACATGAGAATCAAGGGGTTCATACAGTGTTTGGGGAGGTAATTGAGGATTTTACTCTGTAGGAGGTCACAGATATTTTGAGTTGGTTCATCCAAAGTTTGGGGGGAATCATTGGTATCTTGGATGTTAAGAATCAGTGAAAAAGATAAATTTCCTTGAGAGAGAAGAGTAAATAGCTAGCCGATTCAAAGTCAGAAAAGGTTGAAAAGAAACAAATTATTTACTGTTCTACTGAGAACAGGGTTAGATTTTGGAAGATTAGATGGGATTCCAACTAATGAACTATACAAAATGTATCAGGAAAAGGGGCTTGATATTAGACTGAGCAGGGAAATAAGAATTGCCCCAGCACATCCTTCTGAAACATTGTATCTAAGTTCATCACACTTGCAGGGAGAACAGGAAATTGGCCAGGTCTCAACTCAGATTAAAGAAAGTATAACTCTAGCCAGAATGATGACCCCAAGGCTTCAAATTAGAAGACAATAAATAATATTGAATGAGGCTATGATAATGGGTTCATGATCTCCAAGCATGACTGATCCATCTATCCTGCTTCTGGTTATTGTCTCCTTGCTTCTTTTTGTCTTTTTGTCTGTTCACTTTGTTTGTCATATTTGTTTTCTGCAGTCTTAATACCCTCCATGTGTAGATGCCTAATTACTTAAACCGAATGTCACCCCCATCCCATGTGCCATGTCTCCCTTGGATCTGGCATCCACCTGACACTGACCCCTCTATTGGGACCTCTTGGGCCAAGGACAGCTCTGTGTCCAATTTCAGCAGGAAGTAGCTATCAGAGAAGAGAACTTTACCTCTTACCCCTAGATTTCAGGCCTCATTCATTTGAGGGCAATGATGGGGGTACTTGTGCTCAAGCCCCACCCTATTGTTTTATGTCCTTATTGTGTGTGATTCCTGTTATATTGTCATAAAGTTCTGTTGACACTAGCTACCTAAAAAATTGTTTTATATGCTTATTTTCTGTTATCCTTGTTAAACTTCTGTTAAACTTCCTTGTTAAACAGTTGCCTGTTTACCAGTGTAATGGATAAGAAAAATTGTTGGGTTGAATGTATTGTTAATGCATTTTTGCTTAAGGAAAGCCTGGAAGCCTGAATGGAAGCCTGGATCACATGAGTCTAAGTCACATGGTACAGGAAGGGGTGGAGCTAGAACAGAGCTGAGAGGAAATTGGTCAGAGAAGTCTGAACTGAGGGAAAGAGAAGGCAGGCAGCTGGCTGGCATGAGTGAGAGAGCTTGTTTGTAATTTTGTTTAAGGGAGTTGGTTTGTGGGAAGCCTAACAGAGGGAAGGTTTGGGGCTGGTATTGCCCTCTGCATTGTTATTGTGTATGGATTTCTTTGTTACTATGATGGATTTGGCTTTCTGGTATCTTAACAAATGTTTTGGTTCCGTCTTCCATGTGGAGAGTCTTGAACTTTGTGATTCAGAATTGTTGTGCCTACATATTCATGACTGCCGTAGTAGGTGCTGTGAATATCTCACTGGAGCTACAAGCAGTCATTTCTTTAGAGATTACAGACTTCAGAGATAGCAGTTATCTATAGTTTGTAGGGTTTTTTTCTTGTAGGTCGGGGAAATTCTCAAAGTCTCTTGAATATGTTTCAGTCTTCTTCCTTGTAATTTCTATGTAGCCTAAGATGTGGATAAGAAAGCCTAGAGAAAATAATGAAGCTATTTAATCTTGCTACTTTTCTTTTCACAGTGTGTCCTTGTTGGGCTAGTTAATTTTCTTTGATAATCTTGGGAAGGACATATCAGTAATTACCATTACTACCCTTAAAAAAAATTATTGGATCATATACGCTTATGTCTATACTCTTAGTTCAGGTGATGGTAGTAATTCTCTAAGTGGGCTTCTCTTACTCAATTTCTATGGATTAGCAGAAACAGACTATAAAGAAACCTTATAGTGCTTTAAAACTATGTTCTTTCACAAAGAAACTCAATAAATATAATCCTATCATCTAATAGCAATAATGCTTAACTACATTAGATCACTTACAAGTAATGAGATCCTTTCCAGTATCATATTATTGTTCATTTTGTCTGGCCTTTGACCAATTATTCCAGTACTATAACTGAGATTCTCTTCACCATGTTCATGCCAGTTTCTGAAAACTGAGCTTCTGAATATCAACTCTGCTGGTTATTTTACCTTTTATGATGGCTTCTTACATATTTTCCCTTTTTTTTGCCTGGTGAGTCTATGATCTTCTACCTTTACCACTTTATTCTTTGTCATCTCAGTCAACCTAAAAACATTTCTTAAGTACCTATTGTGTGCTAGTCATATGCTAAACACAAGGCAAAAAATAGTTGATGCTCTCCAGGAACTCAGTGTACAGATAAGTATGTACAAACAAATGGTATACACAATAAATCAGAAATAACCAACGGAGGGAAGGCACTAGAATTGAACAAAATCAGGAAAGACCCCAAGTAAAAGGTAGCACTTGTATTAAGTAGTGTAGTGGAGTACCAACAATCTAAGATTTTACTTGAGTCGTAGGATCATAAATTTAGAGCTGCCAAGGATCTTAGAGGACCCAGTTCTTATTGTTGAAGAAGCTGACATTGAGTGAACTTGTGGTTTGGTGGTTTCACACAGCTGGTAAATTATCTGGGGCAGGATTCAAACACAGGTCTTCCTGACTCCAAATCCAGTGTCCTATCTTCTTCATCATATTGTATTTCATTTCATAGCTTTTCCACTTATTAGCTATGTGCTGTGTCAACACATTACCCAAAGCCTGGAGGTCTCATTTTCTTCATTATGTAGAGAACTGAATGTCAATTGGTTAAAAATCTTGTAGAGAGAATCATTGTTAGGATACAGCCTGAATAAGATGATTTACGAGATCCTTTTCATTTCTGAGATACTGTAGTTAGTGGATAATTATATGGTTTCTGCTTAGCTCACTTTTTGTGTATAAAAATCAAACATATAAAATATTTATATTGTGGTTTGTATATTTTAAGAGTGCTCTCTCGGGATCCATCTTGTTTGGATTTTTTTTCTGTCATATAATATATTCCATTTTTTTTGGAAAAAAACTAACAACCTGTTTTTTAAGTCATAATTTTAATTAAAGATTTATCAATTAATGATTAGCATTCACATCTGTAAAAGCAAAAGGGGCAATCAGTTTTCTTGCATATTTGTTAGTAATTTTTTATCTTGTCTTAGTAACTTTTTAAATAGACTCATCTTTCATCTATCTATGTCTTTTTATCTATCTTTTTAATGAGTTAACCAAAAGTAGAAAAAATAAATTATATTTTTTCTAAAAAGTTCTGCTTTAATTCTTATCTTTTCTTTGTGTCTACTTTGTATTCTCAAATGCTATGACAATGAAAGAAAACTCTCAGGATCTGTTGACGTCAAACATCTCTCAATATTTTAATGACAAAATCTTTGTAACTTTGAATGTTGAGCAAGGTCCAGACTAACTCTGGTTCATTTCCAAGAGGTTTAACAATTTTAGTGATGAATTTTTCAGCAATGTCAACTTAGAAAAAATACAAAATAGCACCCAGTTTGTATGATCTATCTTTACTTTCTGCAGTGATAGTGTAAAAGTATTGGATAAAGGGTCCTGAGTATCACAGAACACATAGCCCATTCAAAAAAAATATTTTACCTTTGATATCCTTACTAAATGATTTGAATATTGAAAAAATAATTTATATACTACTAGATGAACTGATTCTTAAATCATATCTAAGTTTTGCAGTATTTCCTTTGACTTCATCTTTTAAAGTTGAATTTGAAGCCTCATAGGTTTTGTTGAAAAAAGGAACATACAACAGTTTGGCCCAGTTGGTTTTACTGTGTAAAATAAGGTACAAAAATCATTAAAAATATATCATGTGTAAACAAACTACCAAGAAAACAATTGTAGCTTATGAACTATTCTATCACAGAGGATGAAGAAATAGAAAATAAAACTGTGAGGAACTTGATAAGATTGTCCAAATTAAATGAACATAGATCTGGAATCTTGGTAACTTCAGAGTGATGGTGGGTTGAAGGAGGATGGTGATAATGATAACAGACAATGTCAGCATTAAATACTGAAAGAAGTTAAAAACCAGAAATAAGATACATGCCTCTGCCTCCTGAATACTTGCTTCAGTAAGAGATTAAGGAGAGACTGTGGCTTGGAAACTCTAAGTTGCAGCAGGACTAAGATGTTCAAGTGTACACAGTATGACAAAATGTTGAACTTGTGGGAGTGGGGAGTAGTGAGGAAGACAAAATGATGCCGAAGTGGAGGTGGGACTGGGGAGTGGGGAAGTGATAACTGGCCCAGGATGGAGACTTAGCTGGTCAAACTCCCAGTGTCAGTTAGTAGTGGGATCAGGCTTATAAGTCCTTGAATTTCTAGCCTAGGAGAGGCAGAAAGATGCAGTCTCAATTAAAAAAAAAAAGATTGAAAATTATGGGATGTGTTTAACACTAGGACCAAATTTAAGAATACCTTAAAGGACCATGCTAAGTAAATTGAAATGATTGTTGTTTTTTTTTTTAATTTTAGTCCATAAATCAAAGAAAATTTTTAAAAATTTCAAAAAATTTTTTTAAAAATTTGAATCAGTTAATGGATTGGGTTCATCCAGTGTTAATACTGAAATTCACTCACACGATTGATCATATATAAACAGACAGGAAAATAGTACTTACGAAAAAAAAATGATTTCACAATAAGTGTTCTGTCTGGTCAAATATTTGCATCAAAAAAAGGTCAAATCAATACTAAATCAGAAGAAAGGGCAAATGTAATAAAACATTATTTATGATTTTAGTAGCTTCAACACTGTTTAAAGATGCTATCAACTAAAAAGAATGAAGAATGGGCAAAAGTTGTTTTGTTTTGTTTTGTTTTTTTTTAATGAGTGAGGATCACTATTTCTTCAGGAAATTTAAGTGATGTCACTACAACAAGGAGGACAAAAATCTGAAGATCTACCTCAAACAAAATTATATAATAGAGATATGATAAGAAATGTCAGTACTGGTTTAGTTCACAAACTCATTTGATATATTTTGGAGTTGAATGATTGGCAATTATAGTAGTTGAGGGGAAAATAAATCTGCAAATAGCATAATCTAGGATTCACCTAAGCCATCTCATACTAAGAATATTAATAGAAGAATCTAGAAGGACATTAATAAATGAAAAGCAAAATGATAAGATACACTGATGATTCTTTGATGACCTACACTCCATGTCAAACTTAGATTATGAGGCTTGAGTTCATATGCAGGTTCTGCCACTTATAATATACTATAATCTGTGTGACCATAGGTAACTGATAATATCTCTGGACCTCAGTTCCTTCATCTGTAAAATGGAGTTAGACTAAATGAGCTCTAGGGAGCTTTCTGCTCTAAATCTGTGATCCTATTGTGCTATAATAATAAAAATGTTTAATTTGATCCCACTAATTAATTAGCAGTGGTTCCCCCTCCAAGAAATTGACAATGACAAGAAGAACGAAGGTAAGAGAACTTGTCTGCCTAAGATGAAATACAGGTAGAGGAAATATCTGTTTAATTTAAAACAAATTTTGCGTCACTTGGGCATCAATCTTCAAAACAGGTTAGAGACAGGATGATACCAACATAAATAATCATGGATGGCACAACTAACAAAATAATACATGATCAAGGAAAAATCAGCAACTAGTGACACTTATGTTTTATTTATTATTCCTCAAAATCTTTGTGACAGTATTCTGTGAACATTCCAAAGGTACCTTTGATTAAAATAGGAAAGAGTAACCACAGTTTTCAAATATGTTTTTATACTATACAGGATGCCCCAAATGTCTTAGCATATTTTAAAGCTTTTACAACTTAAAACTGCAATAAGACTTTGAAATATACTGTATATCACATTCATAGTCATATCATTGAGAGATTCAGAGAATATAAGACCTATCTGCTATTTACTGAGTACAGAGAGAGAGAGAGAGAGAGAGAGAGAGAGAGAGAGAGAGAGAGAGAGAGAGAGAGAGAGAGAGAGAGAATGGGGCAATTAATTTCATAGATGAAGGCATAAACTGTATTGTTTTTTATAAAATAAATTTGATTCCATATTCATGTAAAAATAGGAGATATTATGACATCCACAACCACAGAGATATCTTTGTTCAATGATCTCCACAGTATTCACATCAAATGAAATATAGACAGAGAATATTATATTCAACAAAGGTGTTTGCCAATATCATGGAGAACATTTGGCTCAATATTGGAGTTAAATGAGGAATTTCTTTTCAATGAAGAGCCCTCTAGATGGTTCTGTTTTTAGATGATATTATGTTGATTCCTTCAAACCCTAGAACGCATTGTATTGCTTTCGTAATGAAATCTTGAGAAATAGTATATGCTATATATTTATATCTGTCTATCTTATATCTATACCTAGCCATCTATTTCTATAATGAAAAGTATATTGGATTGGGATCAAGCACTTGATTTCTAAAACCACTGATGCTGTTTACTTGAACAAGTCACTTTGCTCCTTTGAGTCTTAGTTTTCCCATCTGCAAAATGAAAATACTAGAAAGATCTCTGGCATCCTTTCCATTTATAAATTTCTGATTTTAAAATCACTTCAGAGAAAGACATACAGTCATCTGAACTAGAATGCTAAAATTGATAAAGAAATAATGCTTATGTTTAGGCATGCAGGTCAATATTATGATTTAATAGATCATGACATATATTCTAACTTTTACTGAATAAATGGTGACATGAATTACTGGAGAGAAAGGAGGACTAGTGATGTTACAAGAACAAAGGATAATTTCTATGTATTCATAGTATTGTGTTGGTACGATGACATATGAAAACCTTAGACAAAGTACTTTAATGCAATGCACGGATCCTTTTTGAAGAATTTCTGTAAATACATGGAAAAGATTTCCTCCAGCCATAGTGCTTTTGGTCTGTATCCATGGATTAACTAAATATTTTATGGTCAGAGAAGACCATTTTCCTGTTTCTGTTTCTCTCTCTTTCTCTCTCTCTCTCTCTCTCTCTCTCTCTCTCTCTCTCTCTCTCTCTCTCTCTCTCTCTCTCTCTCTGTCCCTCTGTCTTGGTCTCTCTCTCTCTCTCTCTTTCTGTCTTTCTCTGTCTCTGTCTCTGTCTCTCTCTGTCTCTGTCTCTGTCATTTTACTTTCTCAGCTGATTTTTTAAAAATACTTGCTGCATGCCAAAATAAAAGAGTTGTGTAATACTAAGACAAGCAAACTTTATCTAAGTCATTAATTAGATGTATTTTTTATCTTTGATATATAAAATGTTAGCTATCTAAGGCTGCAACTATCTATGGCTCTGCAATGGGAATCTTATGCTTTTCAGGATATTATTACCTTTTACACATTGGACTTGTAGTTTGAAGACACATACTATTCATTTCCTTGATAGGCATCAAGGAGTCCTAAAAAGGTGATAAAAAGTTTTAAACCTTATATCAAAAGTATAAAAGTAACTTTTATTTTTTTGTTTGGAATCTTTATTTAATGAAATATTGACAAATATACTCCATAGTTAGAGGATATTAACAAATCACATAGCACTTAGTTCTTTGAAACATGCTCTAGTCTTCAGGAATTTCCTTAAAAATAGATACAGACGAAAGCACATGAGAGGGGGAACGGAAAAGCAGTTGGGATCTGCTATTATACTTCTCAGATCCTTGTTATCTAACCGGACTAATTCAGCACATGATCTACCTTTAACATATTTATCAGCTATCAGCTTCCATGGATACCTCAAAAACTGAAAAGACTTGTAAATTCTCTTCCAGTTTGTAAAACTAATAGAATGGCACATGGTATGAAAAGGGATTCAGATCCATGGTTCTAGCGTTTTTCAATACATACATAATTCAAGAAACAGAGCCACTGGACTGAAAATATACATATGACCTGTGAACCCTGGGGCATGACTAAGACTAAAACAATGGATATTGAAAGAGTCTGGAGAATCCAAAAGACATACATCAAATCAGCTCTTCTCAGGCAAGACTACATGGAACAAGGAATCCTAGTCCCCAATAAAATCTCATTTCTCTATATTTAAATCCTTTCTGAAAAGTCCAGTATGGTGTTGGGGGGGTAGGAATGGGGAGAATGGTGAGTCATATGATTGTGTGTCATTTCAACACCCTGATAATGACTTAGAAAAATGGGTTCTGACAGCCTCCCTGAAGTCTGCATATGCTATTCTAACATTCTGAGTTTGGCATTCTCCTTCACTCCAGTCTTTATCAAGGAAACAAACTGAAATTTCCAGTTCTCAATACCAATTCAGGAAGCAGACATGCTGTGAAGGGAAGAGGACTGAGTTTTCCAGCAATTCAGTTAAAAAGATACAGGAAAGTAGCTTCTTTAATATTCTTTTCACAAAACAAATTACTTGGCCCTTTTGCTAATATAGTCCTGTGTCATATTGTTTTCAATGTCATAACAATAGGACATTAAAGATTGTGTTTAAAAAATACTCAATACATGCTTATCTGCTAAATCCTTGTAAAAATCTGGTTAAGTAAGTACTTGTTAAAAAAAATCATTCATCCATTAAAGTCCTATGCCAATGTGTCATTATAAGAATAGAAAAAACAATGTGATACAATGGAAAAAGAACTATATTTTACAATCAGAAAACTTGAGCTTAGTCTCAGATTCAAGATTTACTAGCTATGTGACCTTGGGTAAATATATTTATTCTTTATTGGCATCATTTTCCTCATCAGTCAAAAGGGTTTAATATTATTTTCACTATGTAATACCTCACAGGATTACTAGGAGAGATGTTTGCAATCTGTGTAGCACTATATAAATATTAGTTATTCAATTAGTTTGTCATCATCACAACGCAAACTCTATATGTTCAACTTGTTCTTTATGAAAATATCTTAAAAATGAAATGTCATTTGGTTACCTTTTGTTCCCTCTATTTTTTCTTATTTGTCCCTTTAATTACTTGGATGCCTAAAATAGGGCATGCAGTTTTGATATTTTTTTTTTAGCTGATAGTGACATTTAAAGAAATAACATGATTTTCAATGTCTTTGTCTAATAATGATAATGAGAAAAGTAAAATTCAAAAGTTAACAGCTGATGCTACTGTGAATCATCCAAAGCCCTGATTTTCTTGATTGAAGCATGCTGCTACTAAGGATGCTACTATTAACGCTTTGGCAGATGCTGTTAGAACCCCATTGTTTCTCCTTCTCTCTCTCTCTCTCTCTCTCTCTCTCTCTCTCTCTCTCTCTCTCTCTCTCTGTCTCTCTCTCTCTCTCTCTCTCTCTCTCTCTCTCTCTCTCTCTCTCTCTCTCATTTTTAACATGTATGGCATAAGCATTGTGTTTCAGAGAATTAACTTTCTTTAAGCTTTATGTTAACGGCACCTAAAATCATCACAATCTGATATTTCAATGGCAAAACATGTAAATTTTCTTTTGAGCTATGGGTCTTTCCTTTTATGGTTAGTGGAGTCTTTGTATATGTTACACAACTTATTAAAAAAGTAATATCATTCTTTTCACAATGACAAGTCCTTTTCTCAGCAACCATGACTTAAAAAAAATAAAGAAATTTTAGTAATTGTTAACAAAGGCAAGCAGTAAAATCAACAATCATACATAGAACCATGAACTCAAAATTATTTTTAATAGACTATGATATGCGTTTAAATAGCCCACTAAGCTAGTCATGTATGTTGGACAAAGATGACATGAAGTAAGTGGGCAAGATTATATTTGGAAGATGGCATAATAAACTCCTCCCTGACATAAAATTCTATCATTTTATGCTAATATTTTCCCCTTAATCTTCTATAAATGCAACTGGAAAATTAGACTGCAAAAGTGGGATTCCTAGAAATAAGATTTGTAGGTAATCCAAAGGACTATAGAAAGATAGAAGTAAGAGGTAAACCATGTTGTTACATACTTTGTTTATGAATTGGAGTGGAAGATAGAACAAAAAATACATGATTAGAAAAGTAGTTCTGTTAGCCTTTCACTGAGAATAAAAGGCAATACGCATACAACATGAGAACTGCATTGACGATAAAAGACTTTAAGGAAAATCCTAGATATATCATGCCTGGAGGATTATGGGAGGATCTTGGAAAGAACTTCACAGAATAACAATGTATGGTTGGATTGCAATCTGCCCTAACTGAGGAAGTAACAGACCAATTATACCTTAACTGCTTTAAAACGTCTTTTAAGATTGAGTAAGTTAATAACAAGAACAGTCTTATTTGCTTCTGATTTCTTTTGTTTAGTTTTGCTCTGAACTTGTGCCTATTATTTTGTTAAATCATCATTATGTGATGGACATGTGTATCATTTTTTTCTGATTGTGATTTTTGGCCTTGGCATCATTGCATATGCATCTGTGTACTTTGAATTCTTCATATTCACATACTGTTAGAATGCAACTAGAGTCTATAATGTTATAATTATTCAGCTATTCCAAAATACAAAATCTGTGGGCTATTGGCTATGTAGGGAGTATTACAGATAGACCAACTATGGATATTTTTGTACAAATTAGGATCTTTGTTTATGGACAAGAAAAATAAGGAAAAAATCCTTCTTTTCTATTGTCAGATGTGACTAGAGTATTCTCTCATACACATTGCAGCTGAAAACTGAACATACTAATATTTGAACTGTGGAACTCTCACAGTTGTTTTGAGGGGAAAAAAAAACCCTATCTCTTAGAAAAGAAAATGGACTAACACTTTGTAAAATTATTGCAATCCATAAATAAGTAAAGAACACATGTTTTTTCTTTACTTTACTT
This sequence comes from Notamacropus eugenii, assembly GCF_028372415.1. Taxonomy (NCBI): domain Eukaryota; kingdom Metazoa; phylum Chordata; class Mammalia; order Diprotodontia; family Macropodidae; genus Notamacropus; species Notamacropus eugenii. The sequence continues at coordinate 86,637,240 of NC_092877.1, read as the reverse complement.
TTCTTTTTTTGATTGTAGGGAATCTGTCATCATTCTGTATACTATAGTCCTAGACAGTTGCTCAGGAAAGTTAAGTGACTGGTCCATATTAACTGAGCAAATGTCAAGAGCAGAAAGTCAATATAATTCTTCCTGAATCCAAGTCCACTTATGCTATACAATCTTTTTGTATATAAATTAGTTCAAAATTTATTGTATCCTTCATCTCAAGGCTACGTGCAAGGAAAATGTACCTTTTCTGTAGGCTATACAACAGACTTGATGTCTCATGTGAATAGTTTGGATGAGAGATCATATGAAAGGAATTATGGTGTATAATTAAATCTTCTGCTCCTCAGTTCCTGTTCATTAGTCAGCCAGCAAGTACTTAAGGAATGTAAAACTTAGTTTAATATTAAATTACATAAAGCAAGATTGAAGATGCAAATCTGCTAGTCTGCAACATAAACTTCATGTAAAATGTTCCAAAGCCAAATGTAAGTGATTTTTTACCATTCTATCAAAATGGGACTATGCACAGTGATGAAGTATAAATAATGGTGAAGTTAAAAAAGCTTAAGTGTTAGTTCTACTTATGTTAATTACTTATTATATAGTTTAGCAATTGGACCTCAGTTTACTCATCTGTAAAATGAAGACAGCAATTAACTCAAGTTATTATCAAAATGGGTAATTCTTCCTTCTTTCCTCTTTTCCTTTCTTCCTTTTTTCTTCTTTTCTTTCCTTCTTCCCTCCCTCCTGCCCTTCATTTCTTCCTTCCTTACAAAGCATTTTGGAAAGCATAGAGTGCTTCATAAATGCATGCAAAGTATGACTTTTCTGGGTCACAGCACTACTCTGTTTTCATAGATAATTGAGAACTGGAGTCTTGTCTAAATTTATGATTCTATGACATAAGTGCAACTGCTTTTAAAATAAATGTACTTTGATTCACGATTTTGTGATGAACCTGTAACAAAGAAACTCAAATCAAGAGTATTATGAACATTTCTACTGCGATAACATATCCCACTGATACTGATCTTTGCGCTTAATGCTCAAAAGGTACATCTCCCTATGCAAAACCATTATTCCTGACATAAGTTAATATTTTATAGGACTGGTGAGGATTTGCTTGACTAAATCAAAAAGAAGAATCAGAAAATAGTATAGTATGTGTGGGTAGTTTGGGAGAGAGCCCTTAAAGCCAGTATGAAGAGAGTTAATTTGATATAAAGGTCACTGGAGAAAGCATTGGAGGGATTTAGAGAAGGGGAATGATGGATATGGCTGAGGCTATGAGTGATAATAATTTTCAGGGTAGCATTTTGGACTGTTTGGAAAGGTTATAGGGTGGATATGATGAGAAGGTGGTGGTATTTTCATCAAAAGGTAACTGGACTTGGAAAAGACCCAGATACATGGAAGGCAAGTGAGAGGGTGACTTTTGAAGTTGTTGAGAAAGTCTGAACATTGCATTGCATTAATGTACAGAAAGGACAAAAACACAATTTTAATGTATAAAATATCCAAGATTCACCTTGTATAACTGTAAGAAAATAAGTATTCATTTTGAACAGGATTTCCTTAGTGAGATTGAGGAAAGGGAGACAAAGGTGGTAGAGGAAATACAATATTGGATTTCTATATGTAAACTAAGTAGTAAACTTATTTTGACATCGCCCTACATAAACTTTATTTAATTCAACAAATATTTATTGAACACCGACTATGTGTCAGGGGCTCTATTAAGTTCTGGGAGTTCAAATAAAAAATGAAAGACAGTCCCTTCACACAAGGAGTTTACAGTCTAATGGGGGAAGACAGTACACAGAAGGAAGCTGGAAATAGTTGGGGAAACTGAAGAGACAATAGGGGTGCCCAGAAGAGGGATACCTTGTTCCACTATGTTGCAACCAAACAGAGCTGCAGATAGAAAGTGGAATGTTCAAATGCTGCCTTCCATAAAGAAAAAAAATTTGGGTGGAGTTTGTGAATTCACTCTTCAACCTTCTAATAAGAGGGGAAAGGAGACTGAGGAAGGTGGTAGCATGTTGCATATCCAAGGCAGAGTTAGGAGCATGGTATCTGGCATGATCAGCATAATCTGGGAAGGGCATCTTGTTCTGCAGAATTGATACCAAGCAGGGCTACAGATGGAAAACTGACATATGGGATATATTTATATATCTCTTATATTATCTGAAATTGTATAATTAGATATAATTTTTTTCTTTTAAGTTTAAGGCACTGCCTGCTGCAGGTAACCTATATTGAAATATAATCCCTTCTTGCAAGGAACAATTCATTAAACCATTATTAATCAGAAAAAAATATAGGAAACCACTATGCCACTTTTTATGTAATCTCTTTTATATAGCAAATAACATCCAAAAATCCTTAATAAGAGACACAGTGGAACAGAGAATGAACCAAGTCACTAAGACACTTGACGTTATGAAAGCCAGTGTAAGACCTACAAGACCTTAGATACATCCCTCTGGAGGATTTAAAGACTTTAGACAAGAGTTGTGTAAGATAAAGAGGCTTGAATATATGGTAGAGAGAATACCTACAATCATTAGATTACAAATACATAGAAAGACTAAAGATGCATTCTAATTTTTAGCACTTCTATCAGATAGCTATCATTTAAGATAACTAGCTATATATGAGGAAAAATCAGGATGATTGTGGAACATGGATCATTTCTGGGGGAGGAAGATTAGGAAGGGGATTGCCAGAAGGTGTTGCAACCTGTACATTGACATTACCATGGTAGCCATTGAAGAAGGCCTAGGTCAAAGACTATTGAGTATAAATTTCACCTCTATAAAAATCTGGCTACTTTCACCTCAGCATATGTAAAGGAGGGGACTTAGGGGTGCTGGTAGAGTATTTAAAACTTCAGCATAGTAATCTCAAGCCAATGATAAGTTATCAATTTGCATACATAAGATATATAATTTTATTAATTTACAAATGTGCTTCGACTTCAAATTTTGGAATAATTGAAATAAAACACAATTTCTGTATAAAGTAGCTGCACAATTAAGGTCTCATGTTGTGTTTCTGGAAATCAAGCAGATAAGTTCTCTTTCATTTGTGTACAGACACAGATAGTAACATAAGCAAGGCAGAGATAGATGAGAAAAGAGAAGGTAGAATAATGGTTAGAGAAGAGGGCAAGCATCATAGTAAGCACTTCAGAATAGTCAATAAAATGTGGGAAAAGGGCTTTGAAAAAAATAATCATCAAATATATAAGTAGTCATCCAGAAGGAAAAAGCAAATTTGTGAGAAGTTGCTCATTAATTGAGAATAACCATGACTTTTAAGGTGATTTTTTTGAACACTGAAATTTAACTTATTTCTCCTTAAGAACGTGTATGTATGCATATATAAATATATATGCATATATATCTGTCACAAGTTTAGAGAAAAGACATAACAGCATGGAATAATTGGAGCAGAAATACATTTGTTACCTAAAATCACTCAAAGACTGCTCTGTGCTTTATGAGAATGCTTCTAAAAGCCATTATACAACTTAAAAGGGTCTTCTCTGCGTATAGATATAGATGTACTATAGAATGTTTATGCAAAAACTACTTCAGCCACTTTTAAAATTTCCTAATGCTACTTTCATTTTTAAGCAGATTTAATTCTGGATAAAACCAGAGCTTAAACGTCATTTATTATATCCTCTTAACTGACATGATTATAGAATCTCCTTAAGATAAAAAAAAAATCCCAAATCCTGAATGTTAGATTTATATATACACATGCAAACATGCATATATATACACACACAGACATGTACATACATGCATATGTGTATTTGGTGAGGAAGAGAACAGTGGAATAGTTTGGAGCATATCTCTGATATATCTGTTAGGACACTACATGGTAATTTATTTTATTTAAATTTTCCTTAGTCACTAGGTGTTAAATTCAGTTGTTTCTATGCTGCTAAGTAACTCAAAATGCCATTAGCATCCTGAGGTAAAGCCCTGGTGGTTCTGGCCTAACTACTCTGCCCAAATCTTACTTTCTTGTTTCCTTTCCAATGCCTTCATCATGTGATGATCTCAAATTGGAACATGATCAGAAACTGTTGAAGAACATCACTGATTCAAAGATTTCTCATCCTCTGCACCTTGCTAAGAATACGTGCTTTTGTTCCATAATACAACATGGTAATTAACCATTTGTGTAGCTATGGTCAAAGCCTCTTCAAAGAATCATCTGACCTGAAAACGCAATCTTCTGATGTTCCTAGGAGCTATAAAAGCTTTAATTTGCAAAGTCCCTTTTTTGCTCGAAGCCTCTTGATCTAGATGCACATCAGATAAATGACCCAGAAAAAAAAAAAAAACAGAACAAACATTATGTTTGTGCATTTGAAAATGTATAATCATTCTGTTCCCGTAATGTTCATTTGTGTTAGCTTTGTCTGTATTCTTTCTTGTGGATGGAAAGTTTGGGAGCAGGATAGGATTATAGCCTTGGTGATCAATGTATTTGTTGAAAATAAAATTAAGTACTCTTGTGAGATAAAAAAAAAAAAATATCTGTCAAGTAAAAAAAGAATGTTATTGAGAACTAGATGTGACTTTTAATGTCAAAGATCATCACTAACAAAAGAAACTTAAAGTATCTTGACCCCTCTGTTTATTACAATTATATTTTTAAAACGAATGGGGTAATAAAGCTGAACAAGATTCAATGAATTGCTTAGTCAATTATTGTTTACGAAGCACTTACTCTGTACCAGAACTATGTTAAGTGCTGAGGGGAGAGAGAAAGGGAGACAGAGACAGAGAAAGAGACACAGAGAGGCAGAGAGAGAGGCAGAGAGACACAGAGAGACAGAGAAAGACAAAAAGAGACACAGGGAGACAGTCAGACAGAGAGACAGAGACAGAGAGAGAGACAGAGAAAGACAAAAAGAGACACAGAGAGACAGTCAGACAGAGAGACAGAGAGAGAGACAACACAGAGAGAGAGAATAAACCCTACTCTCAAGAGTTCACTTTCTAATTGGTTAGGCAATATGTAAATAAATGCAAATACTGTTTATATATGGAAGTATACACATATATACATATGTAATATGTAAATACATGCATATATTTACATAAGTGTCTGCCACAGTGCTTAACATGTTCCAATAAATATTTAATGCTCAAATGAATAACAAATTAAATGACCACTTTTAAAACAGAGGGTAAAAAACTCAATGCATTTTATTTTTCAGGCACTTTTAATGTACTTATCCTGCAGAATTATCTATTGTAGTCATTTCTGTGTTTGTTTCTTATCTTCCACTTCAACAGCGTGTTTCATGAGGACGGGGCAAGATTTGGCAAAACACCATATCTCCTCTAGTTTCTAGAATGAGTGTTTCACACATGGAAGATATTTAATAATTGTCAAATTTATTGATTAATGGTTTAAAAAATTAAGTGAACCAATGAAGGAATGATTTTTAAAAGCCCAACAAGTATGAGTTTTGAATATAGCATAGAAAATAAGAACATGACACATGTACAAACAATCTTGGGTGAGTACATGGTCCTTTCCTCATTTCATTTCTCTTTCTTACCATTTGATTTAAATAATCTTCATGTATAGGGCCTCATTAAGTGCAGCGATGGCATAGTAGTGTTGTCTTCTTTAATTATGAAGCATAATGAAAGAGAGAAAGTGTTTCTTCATAATGGATAGAGGTATGTCTTTGGAATCAGGATGAACTGTGTTCATGATATACCTTTTACATATACTCATTGTTTATAGACAGGCAAACTTTTTAACCTTTGAATTTTCTGAGGCAATCTTTGATTTTAAATTAGAGATGAGTTCTAGATTTCCGACAGTGGGAGAAATTTCCACACTGAGAATTCACACATAAGGATAAAATCACAGGTCCAGATGTATGTATATGTGAATGCATGTATATATGCATGCATATAACCCAGTTATGTAATATAAAATATGTGTAGGTTATATAACTTTATATCAAATCCAATGGACAAGAATAAAAACATTAAAATATAAATGTAATTCTTTGCATATATTGCATAAATAAAATAATGAATTGTGATAACTCATAAGCAAGATTTTTTACAATCTTCATGCTTGGACAGTAAGGATTTTTGAACAAGACAGTAAAAACTGGAGAAAAATATCTTGTAAATATAAAGTGGAAGATAAATGCTAAAAGAATCAAATTTTACAAAGAAGTGCTTTGGATAGTCTCCTCCCTGCTGACAATACATATCATTATGCATTTTATAATTTAATATGCTTTCATTAAACACTCTGCTTCTCAGAAAAATGACAAAATTGCAAGGTTAAACTCCCAGTGTGGAGTAGATCTGGAAATGTTACTAATTAACTATTTTTTAATCAGTTCACTAAAGAAGGAAATGGAAAAATGTCCTGCCTGGTTTTCAATTAGTGTGTTTTGCTCCTTGCCACTTCTTCCCAATTGTCTATTTTGACTAAATCTCACATTTTTCTTAGCTGAACATTTTTCTCTTTAATGTGCTTTTTAATGATTCTTTTTATTCTGGCATTAGCAATGAAATACATTGCTTAATATTGGTCAACTCAATAACTTCATTTATGAATTGCAAGAATATAATAATTCCCCCTGTAAAAAGAAAGGAGTCTATGCAGGTGCACTGTCAATGCATCTTCTCAGAACTAGCATTTTCATTAACATACACGTTGTGAAATTGACAATCCAAGAATAAAAACTCTGTAATGTAAGCAGAAATCATTTCTATTGCAATAAGCATTGTCCTTTTTCCTGTCTCCTTTGCTGGCTAATATAAAATCATGTCCTGTTGTACATAAATGGGGAGGTACAAAATTGCAAAGCTTGTTAGCAATAACCACTTTTAGTCAGCTTATTTTAGTTTGTGATCAAGTACCACTGGCTTCCTTTCTTCCCACCACTTATTTGACAGTTTTCTGTCATTTTATTGGAGTAAGTTTGGATGGTAGAGGCTATGAAACTGGCATCATATTTTCTGTTTAACATTCTTTTTGACATAATGAACATTTCCCCCCTCTTTTGCTGAAATCAGCACTTGGGAAAGATCAAATACAGCAAGGTCTTTAACAGCTTAAAATTGCCCCTGTCATTATCTTGTCAGTTGCATCAGACCTTGAATGTTCAAAACCATGAAAATTTTTCAAGACAATTTTGATAGAGGCCCTGCTGGTTAAGACTTTTTTTATGATTTTCAGAATGTGGAGCATTCACAGAGACATAGGGAATATGAATGTCATTTAGCCATCTCCAAATGTTGTAGTCTCTATTTTTGCAAGCATGGTTAGTTATTCAAGGTCAGCTTTGACAATATAATCCATTGCTTTGTTTTTGTTTATTTTGTTTTTTCCCTAGCTGTTCATTCAAGGTCAGTACCAACAATAAAGGTTTTTATAACTGCAATGTCATTGTCACCATTTTTGGTAATGAATATCTGTCTGCTAAACATAAGATATGAACACCTTAGTAAAGGTAGTTTATAGACTGAATCATAGATCTTAAGAAACAAATGAAGAAAGGTTTAAGTTTACAAAGTCGGTATTGTTGCAGCATTCTAAAACATGCTAATAAAATATTTGATGATATTAAATTTGAAATGCTTTCTTCCTTCTACAGAGTGCAGCATATGTTCTAAGAAATTATTTTTAAAATCATTTATGTTTTGAAGTATCCCCAATGTTTTTTCCTTTGTTTGTTTGTTTCTTTCTTTCTTTGTTTTGGTCTGGTTTAGGAATTCCTACTGAGGAAACTATTTTTACCTGTACAAATCAGCAACTACTCTAAAAAAATCCTATTTTCTTAGAATTGCCAAGGGAACTGAAAGGATAAATAACTTGATCATCATCAAAGAGACAGTATGTATCAGGGAGAGGAGGTGAACTAACATCTTTCCAACTTCACTATCCACTAGGTCATACTGCCTTCTTCAAGAAGATTAAAGGACATACTACATCTTGAACTGATTTCTTCATGTACTTGTTAGGTTAAAGAAGTGGGGGGTAGGGAGAGAAACAATATGACTATAATTAGATTGAAGCCAAATTACAGAAATGATTGGGGGAAGAAAAACAACATTTTTTACAAATTACTGAAATTTAAATACACAAAAAGAAAAGAAAAATAAACATTGTAAGCTTAAATATTGAAACAAATACACAATAAGAAAAAAAGAATGTTACATACAAAGAATGTGAGAGAGTATACAAAATGTAGTAATAAATTTCCATTTCAAGAACACTATATAATAAGTAGTAGATGGTGTGTTAAAAACTTTTCTTTGCTTCCTTGTCAGTTTTCTTTTGTTCTCTGAGGTGCATTTTTTTACTTTGTTCTTTTTCCCCCTCCCATCTTCCCTCCCAGAAGGATACAATCAAATGTGGATGTACTTATATATAGATATAGATACACATATACTTATATACACAAACATACATACATATATAGACATATACTTTCCCTAACAAACTCTACTTCTTATTGTTGCTTTTATGTTTGTGCTTATCTCTTGTTTCACATCCCTCCTAATTCCTCTACTTCACTTCTGCCCTCTACTTTGCCTTCCTATTGCTCAACTTAGTCCCCCTCCAAGGATGTCTCCCTTATCCTTCTATTCCCATTAATCTAAACACCCTTCTATGCCCCCGTAATGGTAATTTAAATGGAGAGTTCGTTTATATTCATTAATAGGCTTATGTGACCTGCATGGGTCACAAGGATGCCTGAGTCACATGAGTCTGAGTCACATGGAGCCTGTGGTGGGAGGAGTTTGTTGAATGGGTATGATGGCAAGCAAATAGGATCATTTGCTGTTTTTATTTTAGTATAATCAAGTGCCTTTGATTAAATCTTTCCTTTATCAATCAAGAATCTTTGCAAGGAGTAAAGTACATAAACAAGAGTTTCTTTAACTAGAAACAGTATATGTATCTGTATTGTTAATTATTTTAATATGATCTTCCCTACCCTGCCCATTAAGAAGAATTTGATTAGGGAAGATTTGTAGGAATACTCATAGCTTTTGTTAATGATATACTGGTTCTACAGGGTTGGGATGCCCTCTGGCTCTAAAAAAAGGTATACATACTCTGAGTTGAGGTTTTACTTTGGGAGTGAGGTTTTGTAAGAAGTTTTGAGTGCCCCTTGAGGACCCTGGGAAGCTGCTTTATGGAGCCCCCTGGCTTTGAAAACCCAGATGTCAGTGCTTCTCTCTCCAGTATGTAGGGTCAGACAGTTGAAGTCCAACTGCCTGTTGAATTCAGGCAGAGGAAGCCATGTCTGTTGATCTTTTGATTTCTCTGTATTTTTTTTGCAGTTCAGAGTGCTGAACTAGGTGAATGATACATGTACTTGGTTAAAGTGATTGTTAACCCCTCAAAAATTGCCTTTCCTTTTATGAATGCAAATCTAAGAACCTGTGATAGCAGGCCCCCTTGTGTATATTGGGGTGCTTGATGATATACTGGGTAGAACAGGAAGGGTAGAACAGGAAGAAGAAGAGCTAAAGCAGAGCTGAGAGGAAATTAGTCTTCAGAGCAGTCAAGAGCCAGGAAGGATACAGGCTGCTGGCTAGTGTGAATGAAAGAGTGTGATTTTGTTTAATGGAGCTGGTTTGTGCGAAGCCTAGCAGGGGAAGGTTTGGGGATGATGTTCTCTGCATTGTTATTGTGTATAGATTTTTGTTGCTGTGATGGATTTGGCTTTCTGGTGTCTGAATAAATGTTTTGGTTCTGCCTTCCATGTGGAGAGTGTGGTATTTTACAATTCAGAATTGCATTGGGATATTTCTGGCTGCTGTATGAGCTGCCAATGTTGCATTGACACTACACTCTTAACCTATTCCCTCCCCTCTAGAGATCCCTCTCTTATTCTCTCCCCCCTCTCTATCCCCTTAGTATTTTATTTTTTTCTGAATTTAGAAGACTTTTATACATACATACATAGATACACACATACTTACATATATACATATATGTATACACACATATGTATTGTTCCCTCTTGAACCCATTCTAATGAAAGTGTGTTTTCAGAACTACCAGCCATCCTCCCCCATCCTCTGTGTTGGTTCTTTCTCTTGTACTTCATTTGCATAAGATAATTACTTATTTTACCTGTTCCTAAATGGTTTTACTTCATAAAGTCATATCATACTTGGGTCTACCCCAATCTTTTTTATGACCCACCCAATTGATAATAGCCATCTTAGACATACATTTTACATACATAAAAGGTAAACAGTCTGTTCTTATTGGTTCCCTTGTATTTAGTCTTGGGTATGTACCTTAGCTCTTGTATGTCAAATCTACTATGAAGTTCAGGATGTTTTTTTTTTTTTAATCAAAGTCCTGTAAGCCTGATAGTTTATTAAATATCCATTTTTTTTCATTCAGGATTATGCTTAACTTCTGCTAGGTATATTTTCAGCTGGAGCCCCACATCAATTCTTTTGTTCTTCAGTGTATTGTATTCTAAGACCTATGGTCTTTTAGTGTCACCACTGCTAGATCTTGTGTGATTCTAATTGTGGCACTAGCATATTTAAATCATTTTTTTCTTGTTGCTCATAAGATTTTATAATTGAGCTGGGGTTTTAGAATTTGACTACACTATCCCGTAGGATCTTATTCATGTCATGATCAGTGGATTTTTTTTCTATTTCTAATTTTCCCTCTTGTTCTAATGTTTCAGGACAATTTTCTTTAATTATTTTTTATATTATTATATTGTGTCTTTTTGGTTTTCCAATTATTATTCTGTTTTTTCTTGATCTGTTTTCCAGAGAAGTTATTTTTCTTCAGTGATATTTCACGTTCTCTTTTTTTTCATTCTTTATATTTTGTTTCATTATTTCTTTATCTCTTCTAACTTTATTGGCTTCCCTTTGCCCAATTCTGATTTTCAAGGAGTTTCCTTTCTTAAGATTCTGAATCTCCTTTTCTAATTGGTTCTAAATTTTTAAAAAAATTTTCCTCAGTCTCTGTCATTTGATTTTTAAATTCTAAGTTCCATGAATTCTTTTTGAGCAGGTGTCCATTTGACATTACTCTTTGGGGTAGAAGAGGGTTTCTCTTTTTCCGTTTCCTCCTCTGAAGATGAATCCCATTGTTCTTTATTCCCATAATAACTCTCCATGGTTGAATTTTTCTCCTTTTGCCAATGCATATTTTGTAGTAGCTCAGTTTCTATAATCATCTCTAGTCCTGAGGTATGGGGGTGGTGCCTCTGGCCTCAGATGCTCCTTCAGTTCTTCCCTCTGGCTTGGAACTGGAAACAAGACCTCCAATCTCCTGTAAGTACCCACAACTAGCAGCTTCCCTGCCTTGCTTCTGTGCTTATGGGTGAGTGCTGGTTCCTTTCTTGCCCCCAGCCATGTCTCTGCAACCCAACTGTGTCCAGCATTCCTTGTCAATAGAAGTTCCCTTCATCTTCCCTGGTTGAGATGCCCTCACTGTCCAGGGGGTGGTGATGGTAAAAAGTTCCTGCAGCTAAGGTCTGAGGCAGCCTCTCAACCCAGCTAAACCAAGCGCTTGTCATTTGTTGTTTACGTGGACCTAGGACCTCTCCTGTAGGTGTTTACTTTTCCAAAGGACCAGACCTATTCCTGAGACTTTTCTTCAGACCTTCTTCAAGACCCATACTCCTATTTACTCTTAACGTTCAATATTCGCTCTGAGGCACTACTTCATCTCTTTTATGGGGAAAAATCTTAAGAGTTTGGAATTTTCTAACCTGCTCAGCATCATCCCAGAATCCCCTTCAACAACAACCTTTCTAAGTATAAACAGATTTCCTTCATTTTAAACCAAACTTCTCAAACATAGTGTTTTTCTATGATCTGCATTTTCTTAAAATCTTATTTCTCTTTATCTTCCTGCAACATGGCTCTCTGTCCCTGTCACTCTTCTGAAATTGCTATATTAGAGGTCACAAAGAACCTCTATCCCACTAAACTAATCAGTGTTTTTGGTGTCCTTACTATTCCTCCCTCTTGATAATATCTATAATGTCAGCTATTTGAGATTCTCTACTCTCTTGACTTTTGTGACATTATGATAGTCTGGTTCATTTTCTCTAACCACTCAACCTATGTTTTTTTGTTTGTTTGTTTGTTTGTTTTTTGGTTCTTCTCTCTTTTACATCTCTTAACTTTGGGCATCCTCCTATTCTTAGTTTTCAGTTTTTTTGCTTTTCTTTCTGTATAGCTTCTTTCATTTTCTCCATCCTTTTTCATGTTTTGACCAGTTCTCATATATATCTTTTCAGCTCCACAGAATCTATTGTCCTGGAATTCAAATTGCCGTTGAAATACTTCCATGATAGTACCTCATAATCACATCAAACTTGATTTCCAGACTAAGGTCATCTCATCTTATACCACTGAAAGAATTTCTAATACCATTCTTTTTCTCCAGATTTGTTAATTTATTTGTTTTCAGTTTTCAACAATCACTTCCATAAGTTCCAAATTTTTTCCCCTTCTCTCTGCAAGATGGCATGAAATCTTATATGGATTCTACATATATATTCCTGTTAAACACATTTTCACAGTAGTCATGTTGCACAGAAGAATTAAAACGAATGTGAGAAACCATGAGAAAAACAAAACAAAAGGAGAAAATAGTCTGCCTCATTCTGAGTTCCAAATTCTTAGTACTTTCTCTGAATGTGGATGACATTTTGCATCATGAGTCCTTGAGAAATGTTTTAGGTCCTTACATTGCTGTGAAGCACTAAGTCTATCAAAAACACTCTTTGCACACTCTGGCTGTCACTGTGCATAATGTTCTGGTTCTGATCATTTCACTTAGCAGATGCTGAGTTCATATAAGTATTTCTAGGCTTTCTGGAAATTGGCCTGTTCATGATTTCACATAACACAATAGTGTCTCATTACATTCATATACCACAACTTGTTCAACCAATCCCCAAATGATGGGCATCTCCTCAATTTCCAGTTCTTGGTCACCACAAAAAAAAAAAAAAAAAAACTGCTACAAATACCTTTTTACATGTGGATCTTTCTCCCATTTTTATGTAATTCATTCTTTTTGACCAGTTTTTTAATCTCTCCTATTTCATGACCTCATCCTTTTCAATCACTGGATACAATTCTAGGCATAAATCAGCAAACCTTAGTTAAACCTAGACCACAACAAAACCTAAAGACCTTGAGCTGCCACATTACATCCAGGTTTAATACTAGGTCCTCTAACAACCATTTCTTAACAATCGTAGTAAGCTATGACATCTTCCCATTCTGGCTGTTCTAACATACTCAGTATTATGGTTTTTTTAGCCCTCTGTTGTATCTAATTTAGTGCTTCATGTGCACAATAGTACTGTATTAAATCTCAGACATGATTCTAAGCTCCTTAAGGCCCTGTAATTTGCCATATTTTTTAATAGTTTTCCACAGTTTTTAATTTAAACCGAACATGATAAACACTTGTAAAATTGACCTTAAACCAGTCCTTTCAATTCTTTTGTTATTTAATTCATTTCTTTTCTTTTTGTTTGTTTCTGCATATTTGTCATTAGAATGACTGGAAACTTGGAAATAGTTGCAAATATATTTCAAATTATTGTAGTAAATTTTCATATTTCATTGTGATTTTCACATTATATTAGTAGATAGGGAGAGAGAGACAGAGACAGAGATAGAGATGATAGAGAATTCATAAAATGTTTATTATATGACTGGCATTTTGCTAGGCTAGGTTACATAAATGTTTCAAAGTGCTCTCTTTTTTTTGCTAATGGGAAAACGACTTCTTAATTTTGATTTTTTGCAAACAGTATTGGTTTTGCACAAGTTATTATACATTTGACCAATGACTGAATATTTTTTGAAAAAATCTACTTTTTTCCTACTTGTTCTTATTGATGAGTTTCTGGACTCATGTTCAGATAGCTCATGATAATTTCTTATACAAGAAAAATTAGGCTTACATGTAGATTCTTATTTATGTTCTCTCAAAAGTATTATGCATATATGTATATATGTATACATACATGTACATATGTATTATATAAAGACTGACTTTTTTTACACTCTTGTTATCCTTTTCTTTTTCAGATACTACACGTGTGGTTCACTGAAATCCCTCACAACTCTGTTATATCTTCCACGGATCTCCTCTAAACACACCTTGTACAATCTGAATTATTTTCCCATGTTAGTTGTCTTCAATGATGTTTTTACAAGCTCTTTAAGCACATTTCACTTTTCTCAACTGTAATTTGGGAATAATACTTGTACTACCTATCTCCAGTTGTTCTGGAGATTAAATGAGAATAAATTATTTTGCAAGTATTAAAATGCAATACAGATATTGTCTGTTCTTATAAATGGAATACTCAAATTCACTTACATAGGGCGAGATGCTCACAAGTCATACAGATATACAGCAAGATCATTAAATGTAAGAATTACTACTAGGACCTTCTATGGACTAACTAAAATATACAATTCTCTTGAATATAATTACAATACCACAACATTTAAACAACATTTGAATGTTTTTAAAATACTTTCCTCATAACTTCTTGTTAAGATAAGTAGTGCATCTTGTTAAAATAAGTAGTTCATTTTACAGATAAAGGGATCAAAATATTTTGAAATGTTAAATAGCATGCCTCATGGTCACACAACCAGTAAATATCTGATTGGTTAGTTGTTGTCCTTCATTCTCAAGACCAAAATAATATCAGTATGCTAAAGTCAAGTTACAGTATGTCCAACTGTGACTCATCAGACCAATATGAGCTTGGAATGCTCTATTACTTGGTCAGGCACAAGTAATCCATGTTAACATTTGGGGTAGAATCTCTAAATTTGCACTTTTCACATTTCTTTTGAGCTACTTCAATTCATCTTTGTTCATAAAACATAGAAACTTCTTTGGGGAGGGCATGCCTTGCTCACAGTCCTGTAGAGTGTCTACCATGTCATGCTATTAATTCCTTATATCATTTCTTCTATCAACCACGTGAGCGCTTGCCTTGCGTGAGCTCTCCATAAAATTATCTCTTAAGCAAGTGCATATTTGGCATTTGAACAGTGTGACCAGACAATAGGAGCTGCACTTTCTGCAGTAGAGTTTGAGTGCTAGGCAATTTCCTTTAAGAAAGAATATTGGCATCTGGTACTTTATTCTTCTAAGTGATCTACAAAATCTTCTTAAGACAATTCAAATGAAAATGATTCAGTTTCCTGGCATGGTACTGGTGTACTGTCCAGGTTTTACAAGCATACAACAATGAGGTCAGCATAATGGCTGTTTAGACTTTCAGTTTTCTAGACATTCTAATAGCTCTTCTCTCCCATACTTTCCTTTGGAGATTCCCAAACATGGAGCTAGTTCTAGAAATCCATGTGTCAACCTCCCTGTCAGTGTGTTTCTCCCTAGAAAGTATGCTGCCAAAGTAAGTGAACTTATTCAAAGTATTCAAGAATCCTGCATCTCTCTAAGCTTCTCTTGTACTTTACTTTTGTTGGAGTTAGATGCTGCCTTCATAGAGATAGATGAATTACCCTCTTGGTAAACACTGTGGCATTCTCATTCGTCATACATCAGTTTCTGAATTTCCCTGTCATTTTCATCAAGCCAATCTGCATGACCTAGAGCGTTCAGGACTAAATGAGTTAATTCTATGCTGTACATTAGGTCTCTTAAAGCTACCTACTCCTTTTCTGCTCTACTGTTGCCAACCATGTATTGGCTCAACTTTCCCTCCAAGTTAGCAATAAACTGTTACCACTCAAGTGAAGAGCTCTCATCTGTCGACATTAAGCTTTCTGGTAGTCATCTTGCCTTGAGGCTGCTGCTTTTGTTAAATGAGAATATTTGCCTTAGACAGACTAAGTGTACATGCAGATCAGCAGTCTGAGCCAAACATTGTCCTCATCACTCTCACTTCATCACCTGTTTGGCTTGTCTCCTTACAGTGATATAGTCTATTAAACACCATTGTATGCTGGGATAGTGCATTCACAAAATTGTGTTGTTTTTAGGTAAACAGAAGATAGTATTGGTGATGAGAGGGTCTGAGGTGCATAAGTCTTCAGTAGTAAGTGACCATTGCTGTTGTTATTTCGAACTCCGTACCTCCCATGGACTCCTTGCCATGTCTGGTAGTCTGTGCCTACTCATCCAATAAAGTTACCCAGAATTATAAGCTTGCCCTCTTTTGACAGTGATAATGAGGGTCTCCAGATCTTCATAAAATTTTTCTTTGCTCTTATCAGGGTTCATTATGGTGAGAGCATAGATCCTGATGATGGTGGCATGCCAATTCCCTGGAGTAGCAATGGCATTGTCATGAGCCTGTTGTTCATTCCTTTTGGTAGGCATACAAACCTGCTTACTAGATTAGTTTGGATTGCAAAACCTACACCAGCTCTATGGGGCTCCCCTTCACTGAGGCCGCTACAGAAAAACATCCATACAGCTCTGACTTCAGTGATCTGGTCTTCATTGGCCAGTTTAGTTTCACTCAGGGCTGCTATTTGGATACTAAACCTGCTGAATTCTCTAGCACCAAGAGCTATTTGTCTTTCAGGTTTACTGGATTTTATCTATAAGTATGCACAAATTGCATGTACCAATGGTGAGTGGAATCATCTTTGCAGAAGTTTTTGTACATATTTTTTATGTTTTAAACGCAACTGTCTGCTACTTTAAACAAGCCAGGGTTTGGTAAACAGACAATTTTTAGGGCACCTTTTCCAGCCCCTTCCTCATACCAGAAGATGAGCAGTACATTCTTTAAAAGTCTGCCTAGACACCTAGGCGATCTGCTGAATCCCACTGCTACTTCCTTTGAGAAGAGGTTCTTATGTCTGGGAGCAGGATTGTGACTACAGGTCCCAGTACATTCACACCTGTGACTTTGTCACTTGCTTTTCACCACAGAACTTTGAAATAGGTAAGAAGTGGTAAAGTGCTATGGGTGATGTCTTTTGATTTGTACAGAAATCACTCAAGTGAGGCAGAGTTGCACAAAGTCAATGGCCTCTGTTTCTCTTCCAGAGTTATCATAGTCCATTGACAAGACAGAGTCAAGATGACTGGTGATGGCTGGAGGTGCAGTGGAATACCTTGATATCTTCCATGTCTAATGAAGCTCTGAACACTCTACAGTGCCTGCTTTATCTGCCTTCATGGCTGTTGGAACAAATAGTTCTCATCTGTCCATTTTACCCAGGGAAGTCTTTACATGCTTGGGGTAGACACCCCACTAACTCACCAACAGGTTTGAGATCCCTCAGTTACCCTCACCTTGGTTTGGCCTATCTGCCAAAATGGTTTCCCAGGGTGTGGCTACTGTGCATGCTGCAGCTTCTTGTAGCCCCAGTGAGAGATAGGTGGATCAGGCAGATACCAAAGGTGGAAAGAAGCCCTGAAAGGGCCCAGCAGCCCTCATACCAGAGGTAATAATCTTCCCTGAACACACCCTACACCCATACTAAGCATCTTAGGCAGGTTGAAATTCCAGAACTCTTGACTACAGTTCCAGCAATCTATCCTACATTTCATTGCCTCTCAGTTAATTGTATTAACATCAGGAAATCAGAATTTCAGAAAAAAAAACAAAACAAAAAAACTATATACTTTCCCAAGAATTAACCTAGGTGAAATTAGTTCAGTCCTGATACAATGCAATTGTCATTTAAATCTTAACTTGAGTTGATGAAGGGAAGTTATAAAATGCATATTTCCTTCCCCCCAAAAAAGGTGGTATTTTTTTTCTCCTGTGATAATCGCCTCTCTCATAAGAAGGCTCTTGTAATCTGAATACTCAGTGGAATTCACATACTCATTAAACTTGTCTAATAGAAATGAACACAGTGGAAATAGAATCAGTGAACATAATGAGTCAAACACCTTATAATGGGGAATTTTTATGCTTCCTTGAAACTTTTATTTTATGAAGCTTGGGGATGCATGTTTAAGGGCTAGCTTTGGTTAAAATTGTTCTCCTGCTGTTACACCATTCTGAAGTGAGGGTGGGAGAGAGTATTATGACTAGTTTTAGATTAGTTTTAGGATAACACAAATAACTTTCTAAAACTGTGTTTTGTTGCCTTTAATCAACAGATTTTTTTTTTTAATTTTTAGAATTAATGAGTAAACTCTTTGGAAAAATTCCCACATAGAGCAAGGCCTAAATTATCGGAAGAATAGGTATTTAGAAATGTAATTTATCTGTCCTAAAATACCTTTACAGCCTTTGCAACAAGTTGTAACATCTAATGTTTTGTGATGGTTCTTTGATTTCTATTCCAAAGTGTGCACATGAGGCATTTGTATATGTTTATGTGTATGTATACAAATGCATCTTTCTCCATATGTGTGTGAAATGGAAGTTGGATTTTAGAAGTGCATGTGTGTGGGCATGAGTATATGTATGGCATGAGGACATATGTATGTTTGTGTGTGGTGTGTGTGCATATGTGTGTATATGTATGTTTTGTGTGCACAGAGTGATATCTCCATATACTAATTCAAATAATAATTTTAAGGGTCAGTATATTTCAAAGGAAACTAAAATAGAATTCAGATCTGAGTTCTCCATAATGCATTTTCAATTTGAACAGATCACTAAACCTCTTATTCACAGTTTCTTCATTTGTGAATTAAAAGGATTATACTAGACCCCAGTCTAAACTCCTTTTGTTCTACTACTTTGGAGTGGTAACACATTATCACAAATTGGTTTACCAGAGTAATTGTGAATAAGATGTTTTACAGGTAAATATCTTTTGACTGAGGGTAACTGAGACTAAGAAAGCTATAGTTCTAGTGTAGATTAAAGAGAAAAGAGGCCAGGAAAGAGATATGCAGAAGGTTACTATCCCCTTTGGGGAGAGTGCAAGGAGGTGAAAGAAGCCCTAAAATGTTAATATAAACCTTAAATTCAACCAACATTAAGAACTTATTGTGCATGGCACTAACTAATACTGATATTTACAAATCATTTTTCAATTTGGAAAGCATTTTATGAATATTATCTTATCATCATAGGAGGTCTTCAGACAAAGATTTCATGACCACTTACTGAGTATATTGCAGGCAAGATTCATGATTAGAATAAAATGATGTTTTTAAATGTACAAAATTTGGTTCCAATAATCCAAGGGAAGTCAAATGTATTTAAACAATTACCATAATATCTTTTATTAAAAAATTGAAAAGGTCATGGACCCTGGGTAAGGAACACCTACCTGGGGTTACCACATCTCTGTGACTTGTGGGAAAAACTTTATTACATTGTTTGGAAAACCTTATTAATTATTATATTGTCTGAACCTAGCCTCATGTGGCTAGAGATTATCTAATTCAAAGGTTATTGTAGATCATTCTGACCTCAAAAATCCCCTCTGAGGGAGCCAGAAAGTGTTGGAAGAAATTATTGAATCCACCCAGATCTTGGGTTGGCCAAAAATGCGTATGTTTTATTGAATGTTTATACTTAATGTCTGATGTATATTTCAAGCAAACTACATATGGGCGGAAATTTTTGCTCTTCTAACATGTGGGAACCACAACATTTCTGACTCCTCTTTGCTGAACTAATTCAATATATTTATAAATAAATGCTGTGAACATAGAGACCATATCATCATTATCCTTATCATCATGCCTTAATTCAATGATTCTTTTCAAGATACCGTTCTCAAGAAGAGTAAGAGTATGGTGTGGTCAAAAGAAAATCAGCCTTGGAGTCAGAGAGAGCTAACATCCAGCTTTGCTTCTAACACTTTCTAGCTAGGTAACCCCAGCAAGTCGCTTAACCCTTCACTGGCCTTTTCCCCTCCCAGTTTGATTTTTTTTTTTTAATTAAAGGGACTATTCCTTGGCTACCTTATACCACGGGCTTATTCACTGAATGGGCGTCATTTCACTCAAAGTGAGACCTTGGAAAGAGCTTAGCATAAAATGTCATGGTCTCCCATTGCATCCTGGGCCATCTCCTGTCATCCTCATCTGTATCTGGCCACTGGACCCAGATGACTCTGTAGGAGAAAGTGAGGCTTGTGACTTTGCACAGCCCTCCCTCCCTCAAATCCAATTTATTTGCAAGTCATGTTGTCATCTTCCTGATGTCATGGTCCTCTTCAAGAATGAAGACCAAACCACAATTCTCTCAGAGTAAAAGTGGTGAAACATTTGAGGATCTTCACTGATAAAGGTAGTTATACCACAGAAATCACATGACAAGCCTAAAAACTAAAACCAAAAGAAACTTCATCTTCTGTGTCTCTTCCTTTGGATGAGTACATATACCAAACAGATATTTCTAGAGAAGGATGGATTTTAAGTATAATATTCAAAAGGTACAAATTAATTTAAATGTTTAGAATCATTGTCTTTATAGTAACACATGTTTGTTGGACTGAATTAAATAGTAATGATGATTGATTGCACTGGACTCCTTAATTGTTATTACTCCTTTTCTGAAAAATCATTTACAGACTTCTCTTTTAGTACTTATAATATCCTCCCCAAAGGATACTTTCAATATCTTATATGGATATTAAACATATGACATTGACCTCAACTGACTTGTGCTTCTAGCTAATTGAATTGAGGAAACTCTGTTGCACACTGATTTATGGTTAACAAAGTTAGCAGATTTAGTATGAATAGCAAATCAATGCAGAACTTGTCTTTGGTTACACTTTCTGTAACTGAGGAAAATATTTTCTTTTTATAATCAATCAAGTCAAAAACAATAAAACTGTTCTTGTGTTTATATTTATCATTTTATAAAAAAGTGACTTTCTACTCATTTATTATTAAAGTCAATAGGCTATGTGATGGTCTTGCAGAAGAAAATGATCTATATGTTCAATGTTATTGAAAAGTTACTTTTACTTTAAAATTTATTTAGTAATAACAAATTTTTATTAGTAAAATTACCAGTTAAGGATGAAGACAATTTAGAATACATTTCTGTTTCATCTTGACAAAATTCTTCCTGATAATAAGAACCTAAGTGACACTCTAATGAGATCATCCCAGGACTTATATTTATATTGGGTGTAGAGAAAAACAAGGAAGTTAGTAGCTTAAAATGCCACAGTTTTTAATCTCATCTATTTTCCAATGGTAGCTATTTTGGAATATTTTGCAATCAGTAATACATCATTAATGATCCCTCTATGATAATTCTTTATGGTCTAATATGAACTATTGATTTAATTGATATTTAGTGCTTCTGATTTGTTACAGTTCCTTAGGCTATAAAACAGTCTAATTTCAGTTTCATAAGCATATGAATTTCTGAGTAAATAAATGCAAGATTTTATTATTTGTGACCTTATGCATGATGCTTACATTAGAATACCATATATGTTTTGATTCATAGCTAGAAAGAATACTCTGAAAAGTCAAATAATCAAAATATCCATATTTGTTGTGTATGTTTTCCTTGGTTTTCTTTGTCAAAAATCCAGGGGAAAAATTTTGTAAATCACTTTTTACTATGTCAGCTCTAAGAACCTTGGGGCATTGACAAGTAATGAAATTGGAACAATCCAGTACCTTCATATAAAATTTGAATAGACACCTCCAAAGTGAAAGATAGAAAAATATTGGCTGATTTCCTCTCCCTTTCTGATTTTTCCTCTGTCTCTCACTCTGCACAGCTCTTAGGTATTGTAAGGATTCCAAATGAAAACAAGATAATACTCAGTGATTTCTGTAGAGCTCTTCACCATGACATACACACACTTGGATAGGGGAGCTGTTAACACAATGAAAGAAAAGAAAAAAAAAAAACCCAGGAGAGAGAAATAGGTATCCCTCATGACATATTTCAAAATTATACCAGCTAAAGAGAAGTAGCCTATCCATACTATTAACACACACACACACACACACACACACACACACACACACACAATGGGACTAGCATGAATTATTCAAAATCTTTTTTCTGTACACTCTGAATCTGATGCTGAGAATTCTTCAAAAGTACTAGTATAAATTGTTATCATTGATAGAAAAGCTCAGTAGAATCATTTGATCATATTGTTTACTTTTGGAAGAGACATTAGAGTTCTTAAGTCCAACCCTAGTGGAGATGAAACTAAAGCCAGAGACAAGAGTACTGTTCCCGAAATTTGACAGAGTACTCAGGCTAAGCTTTGAAGGCAAGGATGTTGAAGGAAGGAAGAAAACAAACATTAATTAATCACCCACTGTGTGCCAAAAATTCCACTAAGGGGTCTACAAATATTACCTCATTCAATTCTCCCAACTATAGGAGGTGGGGTGTGATTATTATCTCCATTTTTCAGTTGAAGAAATTGAGACAGAGAGGTTAAGTGACTTTTCCAAGGTCACAAAGCTAGTGTCTGAGGCTGGATTTGAGCTCAGGTCTTCCTGACTCTAGATCTAATACTTAACTCACTTCCTCACTTTCCTGTTACTGGTCATTGAAGCCATGGTCCTATTATACACCTTAACAGATTTTTTTTTCTTGTACTTGAGATTAATTTTAGAGCTACAGAGGTCAGAGCTTCCTCTCTTCAACTTCTTATTTACTTCATAACCAAGCTGCCCAAATTTTATAAACTATGTTGATTTTTTAAAAGAAAAGTGTGTCAAATTAATTATAGTTGTCTATTTTCTAATCAATGAATACCTATATGAGGCTACATCTGATTTTTTTTCTCTTTTTAATTTTAAAAAATTACTTTTGTTCATGGTGATTTGTTATATCTAACAGGGGATAGGAAGAGGGATATTGGAAGAGAATTAGTTGATTTAAAAACAGAAAAGAGCTATAAAATATTTTAAAACAAATTAGTTAAAATAATACTCCCTTATATTGACAACCACAATTTAAATATGAAAAGTCATATAAATGATTTTTTAAAGAGTATGTGTGACTATCAGTGGAAATAGACTCATTCCTGCAGTCAGAATGTAAGAAATGAGATGAACGTTTACACTTGTATGCCCAAGATTTAAAAAAAAACAGATAGGGATATATACATGAACAAATCTTCTAAAAAGGAAGTCATCACAATTAAATTGGCTATTGTGAAGACTTCAAGTCAATCAAAAAGCACTCAAGTGTTTTCCATATGCTAGACACTGAGCAAAGTGCTAGGGATAAAATGAAAAATAACCAAAAAACTTGATAAAAGGCACACACAAAAATTGTTCATTTTCTTATAATATTGATTTTGTAATATAAGTTGTTCATATCAAGGAAGAGAAAGAGCATTTATTAAGCACCTATGATGCACCAAGCAGTGTACTAGCAACCCTGTGGGTTAGTGGCTGTTATTATTTCCATTTTGTAAGATGAGGAAAATGAGGCAGACAGAGGTTAAATTACTTGCCCAGGGCCACAAAGCTAGGAACTGAGGCTAGATTTGAACTACCATCTTCCAGTTTTCAAGTCTAGCACTCTATTATACCAATTAACTGTGTGGTGCTGGTGTCAGTGGCACTAGTTTGGGTGCTGGTGCTGCAGGTACTGCTATTTCTCTTGCAGCAGAACATTTAGTGTGATTTTATCTGTAATTGAGAATATTGTAGTGATACCTTAATATGGTTTTGTAAACTCTATTTTCTTGTTTGCTAATTTCAATCTATTTTAAATATCTAACTTTTCTCATTTCTTTCCCATTTAGATACCAAAATATGGATTCTATCATCTAGTTACTAAAAATAATTACAATTGTTTTCAATGAGATTCTGTTTCCATAGGAAAACTAAATATGCTTTTCAGAACAATGGAAAAACAAACTTTTACATTTAATATCTTTTCTCTTGAATTTGCAAAACTTGTGGTAAACAAACTTAATTTAATTTTGCCTTGGCAGCAGGGAGTTAATATAGGCATTCTACATCTTTGTCACATATCTCATCCTCATTTATTTCAGCAGAGTTAAGTGGCAACTTAATTCTTTCACCCCTAGATCACGTCTTTTTTCCTGCTTCTTTAATATTATGTCTTTCTACTCATGGTATTTTAAAATCAAATAAAGCTTTACAGAATAGATTTTTTGAAGTATAGAGATACAGGTGTTTTGTTTGGGGTAGAGCTGTGTAAAAGTTCAATTTAGAATTTATCTAGGCCAATTCATACACACACTCACACATACATGTATGTATATATACGTATGTATGTTTATGTAGATATATACCCTATTGAAACCTATTCTTTTTTATTTTTATTTTTTTTATTTTTAACACAGTTCATATTACATAAAACAATTCCAACTTTTGGTCAGGTGATACTTCTTTTAAAGCATTTACAATATAGACCACAAACGAATTTTTTTTTAACATTAACCAACTGAGACACAAACAATAATTATGTACGATAACTTCACAAGTTCTTGACTTAATTGTCTCCACAGTATTACTAAGAATTGAAGGACCCTAACTTATTGTTGTTGGTCTAAAGTCCTAAGCCTAATAGCTTAATTTTAAACTTAACTTTGGATGTTCCCCTACCAACAATTTATAATTTAATAGATTTGGCATTAAGCTTACAAACCTTTTGACTATAGGGAATTGCCACTAAGAGTAGGGGCATTGCAGGGAAACAATATCTCCCCAACTTCATGTCAATTCCAGGCAGGATTAGATTTTCAACTTGCATTCAGTCAGGCTTGAAGTCTGCCAGATGTCAGTGGGGAAATTGAATCAGGAGAATCCTACCTCAGCCCAGGCTGAATAGTCACTCTCCCACCCTTCCCATGAGATCACCTTTTGCAGTTCATACGAGCATCTCACAGGCTTACTGGCATCATGAATTGGAGGCTCAGACCACCTTTCTTGCTATCCACACCTGGAGTTAGTCTCAGAAGAACAGTCAAGTTAACAGTCACACAGCATCTTAAAATATCAAGATACAATAACCAGGTTTCAGATATGACTATAATTTCACATTGGCTAAGGAACATCTTTTGAGGCAAGTCTTAAGTGGCTTACATGCCTTTCTATACATGTTCTAGTTCCTGATTAAATAACAATCCTAAAATCAAATTTACCATTAAAACCTTAACTTTTCCATCAATGCTAAATTTTACCCGAGGTTACCTGCCTCTAGGAAATTTAGACTAAAATTCTTTTCCCCAGACTAAAAATGTCATTGATTTCTTCTCAGTAATTAATTCAGTCAATTGTTTTAATACAAATTGCTTTTACATCACTTTGTAACATGTCTAGTTTTTCTCCCCATCTCTCCCCTCCCCTTCCCCCGCTCCCTAATACCTTGTTCTGATTACCCCTTCCCTTAATGTACCCTCCCTTCTATCACACCCTTTCTTTCCCTTATCCCCATCTTCTCTCTTTTCTTGTAGGGCAAGATAAATTTCTATACCCCATTACCTGTGTTTTTTTCCCCCAGTTATATGCAATATTAATTCTCAACATTTGTTTCTAATACTTTGAATTCTAACTTCTCTCCCTCCTTCCCTCCCCATTTCCACTGAGAAGGCAAGCAATTCAATACAGACTAAATATGGGTCGTTTTGCAAAAGACTTCCATAATAATCATGTTGTGTAATACTAACTATATTACCCTCTATCCTATTCTATTCCTTCTTCTTTTATTCCCTTATTTGACCTTGTCCCTTCCCAAAAGTGTTTATTTCTAGTTACTCCCTTCTCCCATTTGCCCTCCCTTCTATCATTCCTCTCACCCCACTTGTCTCCTACTCCCCTACTTTCCTCTACTGTAAGTTAGATTTTCATACCAAATTTAGTGAGCATGTTAATCCCTCCTTAAGCCATATGTGGAGAGAGTAGCTTCACTTTTCCCCTCTCTGCTTCTCCCTTTTCTCCTCCACTGAACAAGATTTTTCTTATCTCTTTTATGCGTTGTAGCCTGTCCCATTCCATTTCTCCCTTTCTCCTACCAGTATTTTTCTCCCTCATCCTTTAATTTTTATTTTATTTTATTTTTTTGGATATCATCTCTTCTGACTTAACCCAGCCTGTACTCTCTGCCTACGTGTGTATATGTATGTACAATCCCTCCACCTACCCAAATACTGAGAAAAATCTCAAGAGTTATAAATTTCTTTCCATGTAGGAATGTAAACAGTTCAACTTTCGAAAGCTTTTTATGATTTCTCTTTTCTGTTTATCTTTTCATGCTTCTCTTGATTCTTCTGTTTGAAAGTAAAATTTTATATTCAGTTCTGGTCTTTTCATCATGAATGTTTGAAAGTCCTCTATATCATTGAATCTATATCATTTATTCCCTTGAAGTTTTATACTCGGTTTTGCTGGGTATGTGATTCTTGGTTTTAATCCCAGTTCCTTTGACTTTTACAATATCTTATTCCAAGTCCTTCAGTCCCTTAATGTTGAAACTGCCAGATCCTGTGTTATCCTGATTTTTCCCCACAATACTTGAGTTGTTTCTTTCTAGCTGCTTGCAGTATTTTCTCCTTGAGCTGGGAACTCTTAAATTTAGCCACAATATTCCTAGGAGTTTCTCTTTTTGGGTCTCTTTAAGGAGGTGATCAATATTTATTTTGCCCTCTGGTTCTAGAATATCAGGACAGTTTTCCTTGATAATGACATTGAAGATAATGTCTAGGCTCTTTTTTTGATCCTGGCTTTCAAGTAGTCCCATAATTTTTAAATTGTCTCTCCTGGATCTATTTTCCATGTCAGTTGTTTTTTCAATAAGATGTTTCACATTTTCTTCTATTTTTTCAAACTTTTGATTTGTTTTTTAAATGCTTGATTCATCTCAGTCATTCATTTCCCTGATCTCAATTCTCTCTTTCAAAGAACTATTTTTTTTCAGTGAGCGTTTGAACCTTCTCCTCCATTTGGCTAACTGTGCTTTTTAAAGCCTCCTTCTCCTCATTGACTTTTTGGACCTCTTTTCCCAATTGAGTTAGCTCTTTTTAAAGGTGTTATTTTCCTCAGCATTTTTTTGGTTCTCCTTTAGCAAGCTGCTCACTCATTTTTCAAGCTCTTCTATTGCCTGAATCCAATATAAGTTCCCTTTAGAGGCCTTGACTTCCTATGATAGTATGCCTTGTTCTTCCTCATCTGAAAGGATGGGAGGAGACACCTGTTCGCCAAGAAAGCAACCTTCTATGGTCTTATTTTTTTTCCCTTTTTTGGGGGCAGCCAATTACTTTGACTTCTGAATCCTTTGTCAAGAGGATATTTCTATTGTCCCTCCTCTCTCCAGTGCTGTGTTCAAGGCTGAGATTCGACTCAGTTGCTCAATTTCCTGGGGCTGTGGATTGGGGCAGGGCTGTCACTCAGGGCTGAGGTTTAGATCAGCTGCTCCTTACCACCAGAGGCTTTACGCTGAGCTGCTTGGACAATGGACCCAGGTTGCTTCCTGGCCACTGTAGCTGCCTGCAGTGTGATGCTGCTGTTACTGCCATCACGTGGGGCTATTGCTGGAGGAACCCATTCCCTCTTACCCAGCTAGGAAAGCCCTCCCACACTAAACTTTAGAGCTTTCTTTGTCACTTGTGGGTTGAGGGATCTGGGACCCTCCCTGCTGGGAATTCTGCCCAAGAGGTCTGTTCAAGCTCTGTTCCTCCCAGTGCTGTGTGGCCAGGCCACTGCTCTGCTTAGCGTCCCATGAGATACACCTTTCCTGTCAGCCTTCCAGGTTATCTTTGTCTGGAAACCTCTTTCGCACTATTGTTCTGTGGCTTTTGCTGCTCTATAGTTTGTAGAGAGTCATTTTTTACAAGTATTTTGTGGGCTGTGGGGGAAGCTAGAGTATATGCATCTTTCTACTTGGCCATTTTGGCTCCACCCCCAAAACTTATTCTTTCCATGGGTTTTCTCTGTCTCTGTCTCTCATTTTAAATTATTTATTTCAAAAAAAGCATTTGTCTTAATAAGAGTGAGGACTGGAAAGAATATTGGAGAAGAAAAGAATACAGATTCATTCTTTTCTTGGCTTATTAAATAGGGTCCACTTAAATTTCTGCTTTATCCTTTCAGTTTGCTTAAACACTGGCCGCCTGCTTCCAGAGCTATAATTACTCTAACATTTAGCCCCTGGGTCAAATTCTACTGGTATGTCAACCTCTAGATTTTCTTTCCTAGTTCAAGCAATTGTATAAATGGGTTCAGGGATGGGAATATATAGTGTTCCATTACTTTACCTGTCAAGTAAAAAATCAAGGATGATTTGAGCCTCATTGAATACTCAAATATCTCTCCAAATAAGAAGTCTAATGTTTCTTAAAGCTGCAGATATGGACAGCAAGATCAAATATGTTGAGAAATTCATAAATTATTTCTTAGTCTATGAAGCCATTTTACATGATAAACATGGGGGGAAAACACAAAGGGTAGAGCTCTGAAAGGTTGACCATGCTCAATGACTTCATGAGTTTTTTAAGGTAGAGCTAGAAAATGTGATAAGTATCACAGAACTATTCTGAATAAGTAGAATGGGTATATTTACACTATGTTTTTCTTTCTGCAAAGTTGCTCAGAGAAATTTGAAATTATTAGACAGAACATCTTTTTAAATAACTACAAATTTTTGAGTATTAATGCTTCACTGGATGACCATAAATATCTTTATTATTTCCAGAAAGTAATTTTAAAAATATTTATCAGTGCTTTTATTGTTCAAATTCTCACTTTTTTCCAGGTTAATTTTTTTTAAATTTTCTTGATTTAGGCAACTGCTCTGATATCTTTTTTTTTTCATGAAGTAAATCTCAATGCCCTATAATTCCCAGTGGTTCCTAGACCATACTCCAAACTATTTTACTACCTGAAATTAAAGAAATAATAAAAATTCAAATTACCTTGCACTGCAATTATTTTAAATAAATGCATGAAAGAAGAAAATAAACATTTTTAGTGATTATTATATGCCAGGCAATGTCCTAAGTACTAGAATGCAAATTTTAAAAAAAAGACCAGGTAATCTTTGCTCACAAGCAGTTTACATTCTAGTGAAGAAAGGAATCACACACAAGAAAATTGTGGTGCAAAATGATTCCTTTGATCTGGGTGAGTGGAACAATAGAGCATTTACATGGTTTTTCTAAAGGTAATGTCAATTTTATTCTAGATTTCAGGAAAAAAAGTTATGGAAAGGAGATTTGGGTAAGCATGCCTTGTTAGGATGGAAAATAGTGTGAATATGAAGATGCATGATCTCAGGGAAATACATATATGTCTTTATTTAAATTCTATTTGCCTATGGAGTCAGATTTCAACTTTATTAAATTGTTACAAGATTTATAAACTTTTTGAGATCTTCAAGTAAGTGATAATTTTCAAAAATCATTTTGAATTTAATGCTCTATCCAAAACACATAAAATACTTAATACTGAAGAAATTAGGTAAAATAGGTGGGTGATGTTTTCAGGAAGAAAAAATAGTATATTTGTGAACTGAAGGTAAGACTCCTAAAATTCAGTAATCTGATCAAATTGAAACATGTCCTTAATCATAGGCAAAGAGAAGATTAAAATTAAGCTATTAGTTTAGGCATGTTCTAGAGATAGTATCATAGATTTAAAGCTGGAAATCCACTCAGATACCATCTAACTTACATCTTCCATTATTTTATAGTTAAGGAAAATGTGGCCCAGGAAGGTTAAGTGATTTCTCCAGTTTTACTCCAGTGTAAGAAAAGTTTGAACTCAGATCATCTAATTCCAGAGAAGTTCTTTTTCTTACGGACTATGTTGATTCTGTAAACAGTTATTTTAATTTTTAATGATGCCTAAAGGAATAAGTAAAAGGAAGGAAGAAAGGGAGGCAAGAAGGGAGGTAGGAAGGAAAGCAAGAAGGAGATAAGGAAGAAGGAAGGAAAGAAGGAAGGAAGAAAAGAGGTAAGAAAGAAGGAAGGCAAGAAGGAAGGAAAGAAAGACAAATTACTTTATCACATACTGTGTGCCAAGCACTTTACAAATATACCATTTGATCTTCACAACCACCATGGAAAGTAAATGTTATTATTATCCCCATTTTATAGTTGAATAATCTGAGACAGAGATTATATGAAATGCCCAGGGTCCCATAGGTGATAAATGTTTGATGCTTAATTTGGACTCATCCTCCTACCTCCAGTCCAATCTGTCTTTCTGATGTAGCGCATCTGTGTGTCATGCACCAGTAGATATAATACACTTTGTTTATAAATGCAAAGGAGGAACCCAAAATGTTATGAGAAATTTGATGGAGAGAACCAAGATCAAGAAGGAAACTCAGTTCATCAGATTCAACTACCTCACTTTACAGAAGAGGAACCTAAAGGCTTAGGATTACCACCTACTATACTTTCGACAACTGGAAAGTCTTCAATGATAATAAGTTGCTCAAAATTCCCTACTCTAGTTCTTTATTGTGTTGCCAACTACTCTGACAAATGAAAATCTTCCTTAAGCTGAAGGGAAAAGTTGGAAGAGAAGTAAGGGTTACTGTAGAGGCAACATCACATGGACCAAGTGGAAAATTCACTTCATCAGCTTCTCCATATTAGGACATATGGTATAGCTGGACCAAAAATCCTGGGATAACTTTATCTTAGACTTCTCATCATATTGGATGACCCTGGTTGGTGAAGCTATCCAAAATGAATGGAAATAGATGCCAGGAAAAACTGTTTAACAATTAGAGATATTTAGAAATTGAATGTATTGTCTCAGAATTATGGGAGTATCCTTTCCAACCAACATTTCACAACTCCAAACAAGAACTGGATGATCATGTGCCAGTTATACAGATAATTTTAAAAGTGTGAATTATTGGATCATGTATTTCAGCATGTGGGTATCTTAAGTGAAATGTGAATTTTGTTCTCTGTATAAATAAGAAAGCTGAAGCTTAGAGAGGTTAAGAGATTCATCCAAGATGACACAGAAAGTACATGGAAGAGTGAGGATTAGAACCTAAGTCCTCTAACTCTAATCCAGCCCTCTTGCCCTCATACCATGATGACCATAAGAATTCCTTAAACATTTGAAATTCTTTGATTTTTAGTCATATATTTTTTTTCATCACTTAGGAAGTGGCAGAGCCACTTTAAGCAACTGCATTAGAAACTTCCTTATTCTGTACCACTGGAAAGAACATTGAGGAAATGTATTGCATAGAATATATGATATTTTCTCAGAGATTTTTAATTTTTTTCATCTTAGTATAGTTGTCACATACATCTTTGCAACTTGCCTGGCCATAGTTATAAAAATAGATCAAAACTGTTCTTGCTTAAAGTAATTACAGTATTGTGCCCTCACATTTTCCCAAATTAATATTTAAAGATAGGGGCAATTGAAAATAAAATTGAATTAAATCGAGGTGTTCTATTGCAAACCGTGCTAGTAGTTTGCAATTGATCAGATATGCAAATATTAATCTATAATTCTGATGTGCTGTGCATACAAATGATGGATCACTAGGACACTTAAGAAACTGACACTTCTCAGAATAATACCACAGAAGATTTAATACAATTTTTCTATAAATAATAGAATAGACTGTACTAACTTCTAGACTATGTTGGTGGAATTAAATTTAAATCTTTTTGTCTAAATATTTATCAGCAATGAAAACCACGACTAAACACCTTTTGGAAGTTGGAACGTTCCTTGTTTCAATCAGAAGTTGCTGTCTTAAGGAGTAATATCATTTAATCACCAGGATTGTTACTGGGCCTACGAGCTACATATTTCCCTCCTATGTGGGTGAATTGATCATTACAATATTTTTAATCATTTTATATTATTAAAATGGCATCTTTATAACTAACTCTTCCTATCAGAACAGTAGTTAATAGCCTCGATCACCAGACTTTTTGCTAAAGGCAAAACAGGATAAGGTCATGTCTAATCAACAAGCATTTATTAAGTTTCTAATATGTGCCAGTCACTCTGTCAAAAGGGTTCAGTGTGATAAACAGCAA
Source organism: Notamacropus eugenii (assembly GCF_028372415.1). Classification (NCBI taxonomy): domain Eukaryota; kingdom Metazoa; phylum Chordata; class Mammalia; order Diprotodontia; family Macropodidae; genus Notamacropus; species Notamacropus eugenii. The sequence goes on along the minus strand of NC_092877.1, from coordinate 86,605,300 downwards.
CTGTCTTCTCTTGGAAGTTCAGGATAGTATCACAGACCCATGCATCCTAGCAGAAAAATGAGGAAATGTAAAAACAAAAACAGAATTATGATTGGAAGGTGAAAAAGGAACAAACGCATCACTGTGTCAAGTTGAGAGATGATATTATAGAGATTCTCTATGTAGCATATGCCCAAAAATGCCAGTTCAATCTAATAAGCATTGCCAAACTCAATCACACCTTAGGTAGTTACGTTTTCACTTACTATACACTGTGCATACTATATACACATTCTGAGCATGAACACACAGACCTCTTTCCTATCAAGAAACAAAATTTCTATCATTATGGCCCTAAAGAATTCCAAACCTTCCATTCTTTCTACCTTTCTCTCTTTTTCAATTAGATACGCATTACTTTTAAGGGTTTTTATATGTAATGTAATTATGCGTAGCTTAAGTCATTCTTAAATTTCTCCCTTAAGACCACAGATGAATAAACCAGGCTGACATCTTATAGAAGACAGAATCTTATTTCTTAACATTTTGCGCATATCCAACATGTTGAAGAAAAATGTGTACTATTGGAAAAAGTACAAAAATTAGAATCAGTAGATTTGTGTTTGATTCTTGCCTGTGGAATGCAATTGTCTTTGTCCTTCATTGGCAAAGAAGACCTTGACACCAGAGAAATGATGGCATAACTCGCACTTGACTTTGTTTTGAGTGAGGGAGGGCTGTGCAGGTCACCAGCTCACTGCTCCTCCAGAGCCATCTGATTCCAGTGACCAGATATTCATCAGGATGACTGGAGATGACCCAGGATCAGAACGTAATAGCTGTATGTCTTGGACTAGTTATTTAATTTCATCAAGCTTCAATTTCTTTATTTGTAAAATGGATATTATAAAAGCTATTATTCTACCTCAGAACTGTTGTGAGGTTTAAATATGACATTGATAATGTATATGGAAGTCCTATACACATTAGAGAAATTATAAAATAAAAGATGAATTGAACACAATTAAATAGACTCCTTTATAATGTTTAAAAATACAATGGATGTGAAGGCTTTTAAGTCCCTGAATATTAACATGCCAATCACAATAATGCCTGGTCACTTCCGATTTGTTATATACTTTCACTTGAAGCTTAATTTTATCTTTTGGTCACTATAACCCATGCTGATATTTCTCTTCCCTAAATTCCTATTACATAGAGAGTCTATAGCCTTTGATCATGTCTTCTTTGTTTTCCAACTATGTATTGGTGAAAGCCCTATCTTTGTGAAAAAAACAACAACAACTTGTATTTAAGAGTAAAGACTACTTCTAATACATCTTTGATATGTCCCAATTGACCAGGGGGCAATCCTGAACACATACTCATATTCAAATCAATTAACGATTATGCTTCATCTATACTACTTTGAATAATATTTACTAAAGGGGACATTTTTTGGCACATTTGAAGAATCTCATACTTCACTCTAATGAATCCATTTCAGAGGCTAAAAAAAGGAATACTTATAGAGGTTTTACCCATCGGTACCATCTGTATCATCTGTGCCAGGCTTTTGGCTGAAGTCAAGTCAGGTTATAGTGATAGTGCAATACACTTACTCCAGACACAATTACACTGGAATCATCATCATCTTCATCATACCTGACACTTTAATGTTTCTCAACTCTTTACATATTTTCTCATTTTTTCTAACAAAAACTCTTTAAGGTAGATACTACTATTATATGACCTACTCTGGAAAGTATTTGAAGTGTTAGCAGTATGTAAGTCAGTAATTTGGGTGGTGAGGGGAGAAGGGGAATTTGAATTCTCTCAGGCACAAAACAAAGAATTCCTCTTGGTAGAGAATGAGTTGTATCACATATATATATATATATATATATATATATATATAGATAGATAGATAGATAGATAGATAGATACACACACATACATATACACACATGCATATACAGACACATATACATATATATATTGTATACATGTATATATACATATATGTATACACATGTGTATATATGGTATATACATATATGTATACATATATGTATATATGCACATATACGTCCTTAATATGATTATGCAAAAGTCCAGAGAAGAAATATATCTGTGTTAAAAGGTCTGGTTCATCTAAAGGTAAAATGTAAATCCAATTTTAAAATGTCATCAATATATCCAGAATTCAAAGCAAAATGCCTTGAGGCAATCCATATTTCAAAGTCATTTAAAAAAATAATAATAATTAGCCTTTTGAACTTTTTAGGGTCTTGATCCCTCATGAGGATAATATTTCTTGCTTAATGATCATTATATCTATGATAATAAAAATTGAGGTCTCATTTATCATGCTTGACTCATCTGGAAGTATTATAATAATGCTGTAAGATTCATAGTCATATGTTTATCATTTAGAAAAGGGGAAGAATTTTCACATATTGATCTAATGCAGCAATCTAAAGATGATGCAAATAGTAAAGTTCAATTATTCCCTTCAAACCTAAGACAACATAACTGAATGTTATTTAGTAGAATGAAAGGGCAGAGGGGAGCCTTCCTCTTTTTGCTTTTCTTTGGTCCATCAAAGTTTATTCTAAAACAAACCAGAAAACTCCTGCCTAAACTATCTTCCAGTTTTTTTTGTGGTATATTTATAGGGTGGTATGGGGAACCACTCATATTTAACGAATGAAAAAACTGAGTAGACTTCAGATAACTGAAGACCAGGATCTTAAAAGTTTTACTCTTTTTTTTTTGTTTGTTTTGTTTTGTTTTTAATGATAAAGTTTATTGGGATACAAATGTGCTGGAACCATCTACACCACATGCAATATAATTTGGGAAGAAAATCATTGTTTTGATCCCTCAGTCAACCTACCTAAGGATCATAAAATCAGTTTCTTCACTGTTTCAATTCAGTCAGAATTGTGCTCATGAATAGTTACCTTGATTTTAAGATAAAACATGTTCTCTGACATTATAGATTTTAACTGGTTAACACCATTTTAAATGTAAAGTCTCTCTCTCTCTGCAGTTGTGTATATATGCATATATGTATATTTTATGCACATGTGTATGTATATATGTGTATATATACACACATATATGAATGTATCTTCACATGTCAATACTAATCTTTTTATTCCTTAGGTTTTGATTTGATTACTAACTAACAATCTCTCAGATTCTTCTGAAGAGGCCGATAATAATATTTCTGAACTTAAAATTCAGAAGATAACATAAAAAAATTACTAAAGATAGTTAATTTAATTTTATGAATAAAAAGGGTGGAGGCTATTTGAATTGTGAGGGTAATTGATTTAGTGTTCGCAGGGACATATGACTTCATGTAGCCAAGCCATTTCTTTTTGCAAATAAGGAAGCTGAAATGCACGAAATTTAAGTGATTTCTCCAAAGTGACATAGGTAGCAAGTAGCAGAGCAAAATTTCAATTAAAGTCATCTGATGCTAAAGCCTATCTGTAGGCATCCCACTGTCCCATCATGACTGTTGAAAAAACAAGGCTAAATATTTTAGATGACTACTTTTCTAAGTTGTTTCCTCTAAAGCTTGACTAATTTAAGAGAATCTCAGGGCGAAATACAATGTTTTAAGTAATCTACATAATCTAGAAGCAAGAATGTTAGAGTTTAGGGGGCTTTAGAAATAAGAGTTAGTTTGAGTTCTGTTTTTCATTTTTTTGTTTGGTTTTTACTCATATGGAAACTGTGTCTAGAGAGGCTTTATGACTTGTCCATATTTATATAATCAGTTGGTCACAGATTTAAGATGAGAATGTTGATTTCTAAAAAATACACACATATGTACATACATACATACATACACTCACACACACATATACATATACATATATATATACACATATACATATATATATATATACGTATATATATATATACGTATATATATATATATATATATATATATACACTTTTAGTTAGAGGAAGCCCCTAGTAAAAATAACACTAACACTAAGGTTTCTTTTTAAAATTTTTCTGTGTTCTTTATATTCAAATAAATTCAATTAATGCAAGAAGTGATTATCATGCCTTTAAATTATAATTTTAAAAATTTTCCCTCTCCTCCCTTCCCAGAAGGCTACAATGAAATTTAGGTATGCATTTCCCTATATACACACATACACACACACACATACACAGACACACAGATATGCATTCATATATAGACATATACTTCCCCCAAAATATCTTACACCTGATCTTTAGTTTTTATGTGTCTGCATACCGCTTGTTTCCTATCCCTTCTGCTTCCTCTGCTTAGCTTTTACCCTCCACTTTGCCCTCCTACTACTTGCCTAACCTACTCCATGGATCCCTCCCCTATCCTCTCATTCTCATAAATCTAAACATCCTTCTATACCTCCCCTTTTACCTATTCCCTCACTATCCCCTCTAAAAATGAATCCCTTGTCCTCTCCCGCTTCCCTACCATCATATATCCTCTGAATATTCTTTTAAATTCATATGTATTTTTCCCTCTTAAACCCATTCCCAATGAAAGTAGGTTACCAGAACTACAGGCCCTTTTACCCCATCTAATTCTTCTGTGTCATTTCTTCATCTTGCACCTCATATGTATAAAATAATTACTCTTTCTAGCTATTTCTAAATTATTTTACTTTTAAAATTAATATCATAGTTGGGTTTGCTCCAGTCTTTGTTATGAGCTATCCAATTATTAATAAGAGCCTTAGACATGCATTTTACATATATAAAAGGTAAGCAGGTTGTCTTTATGAATCCCTTATAATCAATCTTTGGTATACGCTATACAATTCTTGTATGTTGAATCTTCTATTAAGTTCAAGAATTTTGTTAATGAAGCTCTGAAAGTCTGAAAGTGTATCAAATGTCCACTTTTGTTTTCATTCTGAATAATACTTAATTTTGCAGAGTATTGTATTTTTGGCTGGAGCCCTAGTTCTTTCACTCTTTGATATATTGTGTTCCAAGACCTGTGGTCCTTTAATGTCTATGCTGCTAGATCTTGTGTAATTCTAACTGTTGCTCCATCATATACAAATTGTTTTAATCGTGGTGCTTTTAATATTTTATCTTTGAGCTGGAGGTTTTGAAATTTGATTATGATATTACTTTGAGATTTCCTCATAGAATTTCTTCTAAGTGGTAATCAATGGATTTTTTTTTTTAATTTCTACTTACATTCTCTGTTCTAATGCTTCAGGACAATTTTCTTTAATTATTTCTTCTATTATTGTATCAAGATTCTTTTTGTATTGTAACTTTCAGTTATTCCAATTAGTTTTATATTTTCTTTTCTTGATCTATTCTCCAAATCTGTTGTTTTTATGTTTCACTTTCTCTCTATTATTTTCACTATTCACGTTTTGCTTAATTATTTCTTCATATCTTATAATTTTACTTTGCCCAAATCTAATTTTCAATGTGCCATTTTCTTTCTTAAGCTTCTGGATCTCCCTTTTAAATTGGTTGACTTTCCTTTCATAACCTTCTTGTTTTTCTTAGATTATTCTTATTTTATTTAGCTTTTCCTCCATCTGTCATGTGATTTTAAAGTCTTTTTTAGTTTCTTCTGTAAATTATTTTGGGCACATGGCCATTTGACGTTAGTCTCTGAGGGTTTCTTTCCTTCAATATCTTCTTCTGAAGTTGATTCCTTGACATTTCTATCCCCATAATAGCTTTCTATGGTTGAGTTCTTTATCCTTTGCCTATGATTTTTTTTTTTTTTGTGATAATAGCTTAATCTTTGGAAACAACTCTAGGGGTATGGGAAATGGTGCCTCTTGACCCACATCTTCAATTCTACCCTCTAGCTGGGAACCAAAGCCAAATATTCAACCTCTTCTAAGTGTCTGTAGCCAGAGGCTTTCTGGCCCACTTCTGCACTCACCAGGCCTGTGTGGAATCCTTCTTGTCCTTGCCACTCTTCATAGCATAGCTGGGTCTGGCATTCCTTATCAGCAGAGGTTCCCTCAATCTTCCTAGGCTCAAACACCCAAATCTCCTCACTATCCCGGGGTGGAAAGTTCCTGTGGCTGGGGCCCAGGTAGCCTCTCAAACCAGCTAACCTCATGGCTTGTGACTTGTTTTTTAAGTGGCTTATGACTTGTTAAAATGGACCCTAGCATGGAGGTATTTACTCTTCCCTGGGACCAAACATTGTCCTGTAATTTTTCTTCCAATGTTCTTCAATTGTCCCGGGGAAGACCCCTATTGCACCCTATTCTTATTTATCTGCACCCACACTTTGTTCACCCTAAGGTACTGTTTTAATTCTTTTGTAGGGGAAAATCTTGAAAACTTGGGATTTTCTGACCTACTCCACCATCTTCCCCGAATCCTTTCTCAATTATAATTTTAGAAAGGAGGAGAGTTTAGTTAAAAAAAAAAAAAGTGCATACATCTGACAAGTTCTTAACTTTACAAAAATCTTTGTATGAACGTATGAACACTGAATCTGATCTTTCTCCTCTTCTTATTTTATATAAGAGGCAACATCTTTTTGTGTGATTCATTTTCTTATGCTTTGGTTAGAAAACAATAGTTTGGGGTTTGTGTGTTTTGCTAGTCAAAGAAAAATACAGTTAACTTAATAAAAGTGAAAATATTTTATTTCATAGCTTAGTTGTCTACCTTAAAAACATAAGAATGAAAATGTAAAGTGGAATATTTTTGACAATTTCATTCATGAATATGTGCCAGTGAACAGATTTTCATTTATTCTGAATATTATCTTTAACATTTTGGAGAGAACTCAACAACACCAGAAGAGGAAATATTAACAAGATCAATCATAATGAAATCCAGCAATATATGTGAAAGAGCAAGCAGATTTGGAGAAGTGATTTTTCATATTTCTCAGATGATTAAAGAATCTTTGATTCCAGGTGCTAACCTGAGTCTCTCATTGAAGAATAAGAGTAAACAGCCTTTGAGTGGAAGAATGTAAACAAAGTCTTTTATTTATTATTCAGATGTTGGCCATATTTCAGCTGAAATTAAAGATTAGAGTTACAGATAGGCATGAATTGCAAAATCTGTAAGAGGAAAAACTCGAACACTGTAAACTCAATGATTCAAAACTTAGACTCTGTCTCAGGCAGAGAGTTTTAAATTTTATGTGTGTCATGGACCTCTACTGTAGTTTAGTGAAACCTGTGGAACCCTTCTCAGAATAACGCTTTTAAATATATAAAATAAAATACTAATAATTATAGAAGGTAGCAATTATATTAAAATATAACAATAATAAAAATAATAACACAATCAAACAATGACTTTATATAGTGCTTACTATGTGACAGATACTTTACAATTATTATCTCAGTTAATCTTCACCAACAAATCTGAGAGAAAACTCATTTTACAAATAAAAAAAAAAAACTGAGGCAAACAGAGGTTAAATTATCTATCCAAGGTTACAAAACTAGAAAGTGGTTCAGGCCAGAAATTTGAACTCAGATCTTCCAGACTCAAGGTCTGGTATTCTTTTCACTGTACTATGTTAAGAGCCCCTAATTCACATGGAAATGTTAATTCTAAAGCTCTTCTCTAGAATTCTTATCACTGCTGGAATGTCACTCCACCACTTAAAAGCTTTCAATATTGTACATATATCACTGAGACAATACCACCTCAGATCTATAAAGGGCCAACGTTCAGACTAGCTAGGAATTTCATTTCCTACCTTGGCTAATACTCAACGCATGAGTTAGAGTGAGCATGTATGTGTGTGTTGGCCTGTATCCATGTGTGCCCATGAGTGCTGATATTTCTCACTGTTTACCAAAAGAAAAGAAACGGAAGTGCTCAGAGAAAGGCTCTTTTGAAAATTTGTGTTTAAACTCTGCTTGAGACACCCAATTGCATCACTTGCTAGCAAGACTACCCTTCTTTTTCTGTGCCTGAGGCTTGGAAGCAACCTTTTACCTTCTGCACTTCAAGGTCAGAACCACTAGGGGTATTATCCCTATTTAAGGGACATTTTAGCTTTGAATCAAGGATTTTATGCTTTGTTCATAACAAAAATGTCACCTCTTTGATACTTTCAGCATGACTCATTGTGACTCACTATTTTTCTCAGTAGAGCTGAGTTGCAAAGGGCTGAGTTATTCATTATAATTCAGTCATCTAGAAGGTACCTTACTGTAGATTGTCATGATGTCACTAAGGCTGGCTAAGCAGTAGGGCTTCTATATGCCTTGGCAGATTATATACATTGACTAAGAAATATAATTCAAACACTGTAACCTAACATTCAAAGTACTCTTCTGTGCAATTAGAAGCTGTCCAGCATATTAGAGGTGAATTAACTGGAAAAGAATATTCTCGTACAGAATCAAGCATTAAGAGCAATGGATGCTATCCTTTAGGATGTTTTGGCCCTGCAAAAGAAGAAACTTCACATGCACCTGTTCATAAGCAAGATGTCATCAATGGAGGGTGTTCACTGACAGTTTCACTGAGAAGTTGTTGATTACTCCAAGGAGCTAGGAATATTCACTAAATACCTTAAGAATTTTAAGTATTCAGATAACTCAAGAAATGAATTTTCAGGTATGTTCCAGAGCAGTATATAAGAAAAAGATCTGGAAAGAGCTCAGATTCCATTCATTCGAGTCTGGACCTGACAAAAAATGATTCCTACAACATTGGTGACTGACCCTGCTTGAATAAATTCAGTAACATGAACCCATTACCTCTGGAGTCAAGTTGGTCCGCTTTTTTTTGACAGTTCTGATGGTGAAATAATGTTTTTGTTTTTCCCCTCTACATAAAGGCTAAAAATGACTCTCAGCAACTTCTAACAAGTGGTCATAGCTGTTTCTTTTGAGGCCAAACAGAGCCAGCCTAATCTCTCTTTCACACAATAGTACTTTAAACACTTGCCCAGAGCTATCATGTCTTCTCTTCTCAGGCTAAAAATAACACTGAATTATCCTTTCACATGATAGCCCACATCTAGACATGCTGTAGCTTGTCAACATCACCTAGAAATGAACACAATATCTACATACAATTTTATTTCGAATAGTAACAATAAAACTAATGCTAAAAAAAATCTAGCATTTCTGTTGCACTTTCAGGCTTATAAAGTGCTTTACATAAGTTATCTAATTTGAGCTCTACAACAACCTTGAAAAGAAGATGCTATTTTTATCCCCATTGTGCAAGTGGAGGGTGAGAGAAGTCAAGCCCAGCTTCATGCAATATCTGAAGTAACATTTAGAGTTAGGTCTTAGTGACATTAAGGTCAGCACTCTGTTGTTTGTACTACCTAGGTCTGAACAAGGTAAAAATAAAGCAAGATTACCATCTTCTTTATTCTGGATATTACTCCTCATATGATTTATTTATTTGTTTTAATTTTTTTTCTTATTCTGACCTTGATAGTAACAATATGAACATTTCCATAAATAAAGAGTAGTAAAAATGATTATTGTATATGAAATCATAAAAGTCATTTTATAACACATATATACATATATACACATACATACATATATACATGTGTACACATATACATATATGTGGTGGTGATTGGTTTGTTGTTGTTCTTTGTTTTCAAAGAGGACCAAAATGACATCACCATGATAAAGTGCAGTTTCAGCGTGTACAGTTGTGGCTGATCAGACCACTGTGAGTGTGGAATGCTCTACCACAGATTGGGCACAGATAGTCCATGTGAACATTTGGGATGGTTACTCCAAATTTGTGCATCCTACATTTCCTTTGTGCTGTTTCAATTCTGTTTTGCTTGTAGAGCACAGCACCTTCTATGAGATGGGCATGCTGAGCAGTCCTGTGACAGTGTCTCCCATGTCACACAATCAAATCCAAAGTTCTTGAGAGAGAACTTAAGAGTGTCCTTGTGTTGCTTCTTCTGACCACCATGTGATCACCTGTCCCATGCAAGTTCTCCATAAAATAGTCCTTTTGGCAAGCAAACATTTTGCATTTGAACAACATGTCCAGTCCATTGGAGTTGCACTCTCTGAAGCATAGTTTGAATGCTAGACAATTTAATTTGAGTGAGGACTTCAATGTCTGGTACCTTATCCTGCAGGTGATCCCCAGAATCTTCCTAAGACAGTTCAGATGGAAGTGATTCAGTTTCCTGGTATGGCGACAGTAGACTGTCTATGTTTTAGAGGCATACAACAAAGAGATCAGCACAATGGCTTTACAGACCTTCAGTTTGATAGTCAGTCTTCTCTCCTAAACTTTTTTTTGGAGCCTCCCAAACACTGAGCTAGCTCTGGCAATGCATGCATCAACCTCATTGTCAATGTGTACATCCCTAGAAAGTACACTACTGAGGTAAGTGAACTAATCCACAGCATTCAAAACTCCATTTATTATAACTGATGGTTCTACGTATGGATGGTGGTGACTGATGGAACACCCGAGCTTTCTTGGTGTTAATTATTGGCCAAAATTAGCACAAGCAGCAGAGAACTGATCCATACTTTGTTGCATCTCAACTTCAGAGGCTGCACACAGTAATCTGCAAACAGAAAATCATGCACCAACACTCCTTCCACTTTGGTCTTGGCTTATAGCCTTTTCAAATTGAGGAACTTACCATCAGTATGGTGGTTGACTCTGATGCCATGTTCATCCTCATTGAAAGCATTTGAAAACGTGGCTGAAAACATCAGGCAAAAAAGGATGGGGGCAAGCGCATAATCCTGTTTCACCCCATTGGTGACTGGGAAGGCATGAGAGCACTGTCCACTATCAAGAACCCCGGGAAACATGCCATCATGAAATTGATGTACAATGTTGATGAACCTCTCTGGACAGCCAAATTTTGACATAATTTTCATAAGCCCTCATGACTGAGTGTCAAAGGCCTTGGTCAGATCTACAAACATTGTGTATAGACCTCTGTTCTACTCCTGGCATTTCTCCTGGAATTGTCAGGCAGCAAACACCATATTGACTGTTCCTCAGCCCTTTCTGAAGTCACACTGGCTCTCAAGTATATGACCATCTTCCAGGTGAAGGATCAGTCTATTAAGGAGGACTCTAGGAAAAATCTTGCCAGCAATGACTTGAGAGAGAAGTCCCTCTGATTGTCACAGGGCAATCTATTTCCTTTATCTTTCTAGAGATGGACAATGGAGGCATCCTTCAACTGCTGGGGGATAACCTCCTCTTGCCATATAATCTGGAAAATTTCAGTCAGCTTTTGTATGAGCAATTGTCCCCCTACCTTGTAAATCTCAGCTGGAATAGAATCAGTACCTGGTGCTTTGCCACATAATGGCCTTCAAAACTTCTTCTTCAGTTGGAAGTTTAGCTAAGCAGGGATTGACTTCAACCTAAGGTAAGTGGTCAGTGGCCTCAGCATTGATTAATTATGATCTGTTAAGAACACTGTAAGACTGTTCAGTCTTTCTCTCTAGGATCATGTCTTTATCACTAATCAATGTGGCTCCATTAGCACTTGCTTTTTCCTTTTTGGTGGAGAGAACAAGCTCCACAATGTCCTGAGGTTTGTTTCAATCATTATAATGTCATACATGAACAGAAACTTCTGGAAGACCTCATCATCTGAAGGGAATCCCTCTTCAATTTGGATTATATTCTGTATATTTTCCATTGCAGTGGTAATCTTTTGATGAATGTACATCTTCCTTTTTTTATGCCTATTTTCTGATTCTAAAGCTAGCACCTTTCCTCTTCTATCATATTGCATCTCCTTTTATAAATTAATGAAATGAAGTTTTTTTGAATGTCCTGGCCTCCCATGTCCTTACCTGTCAGGAGTCAGACTACTTTTCTGTAGTCTACTTAAAACATTAGGTAGGAGTAGTCATGTATTAGATACCCAAACACCATTCTCTCCCAAAAGAATTTGCCCCAAGTAAGTTTAAACTTAAGGTTATATTAGATACCCCAACACCATACCCACTCAACAGAACTTTACCCAAGAATGCTCAGGATTAACAACACATTAAACAAACCAACACATCCTACCCAACCAAATCAATTTGGTTCAGGTGTCAAAATTCCTATCCTTGATGAATGGCTAAGATTGGATTTCTAAAAGCATTATATTTGGAAAGATCTTCAATACTGTTTGGACATTCCATATTTCTATACTTGCTGTAGTAACTAGCATAATGTTCATACTCAATAATTTAAGTCACATAATTTCATTTAAATTAATGAGTTGAAGCAGAAAGTCAGATTTCAACAGGTTATAAGGAAAACTTCCTAAGAATTGGAGCTGATTAAAACTGAATAGGTTACTTTCAGAGGCAGTGAGTTCATTACTGGCTGTGGTTAAGTCAAGACTTGCTGATTACTATTGGAAGAAGGTTAAAGAGGAATTCTTGTACCAGTAGAGTTTGGCCTAAAGTATTCCTGAATTTCCTTAAGTAGTTAGATATCAGTTTGGTAAGTATCATGTAATGGACACATGATATTTTATTTTGATTCTTTTCTGTGGTGATATATACATATATGTGTGTATACATTTTCTTTTTGTGTTTTTCATACATGCAAAAAGTTTTATATTGTAGTAATGTTTCCCTCCTTATATAACACTAAATCTTTAAAAGTTTTGTTTCTGCTTTTGTTTTGTTTCTGTTTTTTTCTTTCCTGCTTGAATTCTGAAGTATATACACTAGGAATGTAAGGTCACTTGAATACTTTAATGGAGCCCTTATTAAAAGAACCACTCAAGTCAACAATGGACAATTTGTCTCAAGCAATATAAAGAAAGATTGTCAAGTAATATGTAGTAAAGAAAAGTACATTTTGCTTTAGCCTTCCAAAATTCAATGACATTTTAAGTATAATGGTTGAAAGAATCCAGTCCATTCTGAAGTAATTTTGGGTACTGAAATAAGATCATTCCATTTTGCAAAAAACAACTTTCAAACCATAGCAAAAATAAAGTAAATTTTAAAGAATAATATAAGATTCCAAAAGGTATGTCAAAGGCAGAAAATTTCTTTTGAAAAGTCATTAAATTTATAATATGTCAGAATCTCATTTTATATGTAGAAATGTGCCACAATACAGTTTTTTAATGGGGGACAAACACAGTTGCATGACTCTAAGAATGCTAGACTGCTTCCAGTTTGGGTAATTTATCTTTCTTCTCCTGAATTAATATAAATGCAAAAGCCTCAAGGAACTGGGAACTCAGTCATCAATTGCTAGCAGATGCTTAATCATGCTTTTCCTTTAGCTTACCCCACAGTGTGGTTGATTTCACAATCCTAAGAATTCACAAAATGATGATGATGATGATGGTGGTAGTGATGGTGGTGGTGGTGATAGTGGTGGTAGTGGGTGGTGATGATAACAATGTTGCTAATAAGAAATAGAAATTAGTACTACTATGTTTAACTGGAAGGGATGAAATATATTTAGTAAATGTTCATCACTAAAGGTCATTTTTATTTTTTCTATTTTGTTGAATAATCTTAGCCAATAATGAATTCATTGAATATAATAGCATAAAGCAAAACATGGCCAACGTAGAAGTGAATGTTGCCCCAGGGCACATCTTTATTAAAACAATTAACAAGAATTTTTTTTTTCCTCTGGAATTAGATTTTGCCACTTAATGAAGAATAATTCATGCAGATTCAATCAAGCAGAATATAGTAATGTTTACTTAGCTATTACCCTTAAAAGTGACTTTAGACCTTGAGTCAAAATACCTTGAGTCATGCAAATTATACTCCATAGAGAGCACTTCAGAAAGAATAGCTCTAAGAGCTAAGTTAAAGTAACTTTTAAACAAAAAGTATACTTTGATGATTACCTTGAGATTCTCTTGGTTTAAAAAAACTCTAAAAATGTAGCAGTATTTGGTAGGTTTATGGGTAAGATAGATATAAAAGGAAATAATTTATTTTAAGGACACTTTTACCATAGTGAAAATAGCATTGGATCTAGAAATGGAGGAACTGGGTTCAATTTTCCATTTTGCTACTTTCTACCTATATAATCTTGGTCAAATGACTTCATCTATCTATTTTTTCACCAGCACAATATAGGAACTAGGAACCTAAAGTCTATCCCAACATTAAGTTATCTGATACTAACTGTTAATGCATCCCATTTATATGTTGAAATGATACTCAATAATCTCTTGATCATTGATCCCAGGAAAGGGATAAAATAGGGAGACATATACATATTGAAGATGTTTAACTAGTATACTGAAAAAGATACCATTCAGAGCACTAGTTGAAGAAAGATTCCCTGTACATGGAAAGTTCCTCAATACACTCTTGTTAGCAATGATATTGTGTTAACTTCATCAAGTTGTGGGATATAGTGGAGCCTACTAAATGAAATCCTTAATCACTCAGAATAAATGGGCATAATTACTCAAAGAAGAGCAAGTGGATGAGGAATGGCTTTTCTAGACCATGGAATGCAATTGGATGTATAATAAATAATGCTTTTAATATGTTCTCTCTGTGTCTCTCTCTGTGTCTCTGTCTCTCTCTCTGTGTGTCTCCATATACATTATACACACACACACACACACACACACACACATATATATATATATATATAAACATCATATATATATACACAAATTCATGCATATATGAATAACTGAATATGGGTACATGTTTATCTTTCTCTGTGTATTACTCTGTCTCTGTTTCTACCCTTTCTGTCTCTATCTCTCTATGTGTGCCTCTCTATGTCTCTCTGTCTCTGCCTCTTTCTGTCTCTCTCTCTCTTGTTCTATCCCTGTGTCCGTTTCTCTCTCTCTGTCTATCTGTGTGTGTGTGTAGATGAATGAACACTCAATTTTATATCTAGTTATATATGCAGTAGAATTGTACTTGACATCTTATTGACTTAGAAAATCACAAATTACCATTTGCTATGTTGTATTTTATTTGGGGAGCAGCTAGGTAGTACAGTGAGTAGAGGGCTGGGTCTAGAGTAAGGAAGACACATCTGTTTGAATTCAAATCCAGCCTCATACACTTATTAGCTGAGTGATCCTGGTCAAGTCACTTAACACTATTTGTCCCAGCTCCTCATGTGTAAAATGAGCTAGAGAAGAAAACGACAAATCATTCCATCATCTTTGCCAAGAAAACCTGAAATGGGAGTCAGACACACACTCGACATTTTAAAATTTATTTTGTTAAGCAATTCCCAATTACATTTTAATCTAGTTCAGGTTGCAAAGAAGAAATTGTTGATTGTTGTCTGTAGGCCACTGGTATGACTGAGGTCAAACCTTTCTACCTTTGTATCTAAGGGTCTAGTGACCCTTTATAAGCCCTTGAAAAAATATCTAGGGATCTGTGAAATCTGATGAAAAAAGAGGACACATATTTAACGGACTTTACAATTTCTCATTTCCTTCACCTGTGAATTTCAGCAACAAAGACAGTATTATTCTGAAAAGAGATACTTCGGCTTCACCAGACTGCCAAAGGAGTCTATAACAGACACAAAAGATTAAGAACTCTTGGTCTAGAAGATATACACATTTTATCTACTTGCTTTGTTTTTTTCCTTTTTAGATTCCAAAACCAAACTCTTTTGAGTTATTAGTAATCTCATTTAGGGAGTTCCACAAATTCACTAGTTTCATAAAATTAGCATAGAGTGATTGGTAAACAGGAACGCAATAATACATATATAATGTTTTTACTATGTGCTGTGAATATATGTGTACATATATTTGTACAATCGTGTACATATATAAAAGTATACATATGTACTTAGATATGTCTACATATATATATACTTATACATAGATATACAAATATATGCAGCATATATACACTATAAAATGTGTTTGTCTGTGTGTGTTGTACAGGCACTGAAAATGTATAATAACTGGCATCATTATTCCAGAACTGAATGGAGGAAGAAACTGGGCTGCATTGCCTTTGGGAAATTGTGGACTTTTCTTAATGGTCCTCAAATCCTTCCTAAAACAAAGGTCCATCTTACATGAAAATATATTTTTTTATATATTTCTATGGCTGTAAGCGATTGAATGTTAAGGTCTATAAATAACTGAAAAAGAGGATGACCCAAAATTCAAAGGAAAGCTACACACTAAAATCAATTATGAACAAATTTTTATCTTGTTTTGTTTTGTTTTACAAAGAAGCACAGTAAGTGAAACCACCGAAGAAAGGCATATGATAAAAAAAATGATCAAGTTATATTGCAAGAGTGAGTAATAACTGTTAGCTCACATGTTGTGGATGTATGTTTTTTCATCAAAAAAAATGTCTCCCTCTGACAAATTTATTAGAAGATATGGATGAGAACTATGCCAATTCTGACTGTAATACAATGTATATTATTGAAAGTTATACCAACATTAATGAGAATATATAGATCCTTTCTGAATCTTGGAGCACAAACTAGAATACAAATTAGTATTTTGAATACGCTGAAAATTTACCCTCCAATTTCTTTTCTTTTGCTCATTGTGTTAATTATGGCTTTTCATATAATGATTCCTGTACCTAATCTCCCCTAGGTAGGATATTCTCTAAATATGAAATCATTTTAATATTTTTGTGATCACTCTGAAATATATTAAATACATACATATACGTACACATATATATATATGAAATTTTTGATGATTATTAGTTTTTGAATGCCTGAAAAGAACACATACCAGGATGTTTCATTGGTTGTTGACAACACTGAGCTTTGCAAAAAATTTGACCTCAAATGACCAGACTTTTCTAAGAACCCAGTATATACATTATTATCAATATTGTGGTAAATTGAGACCTTTTGAATAACTAATTTTAACATTACGTTTCTGTCCAGTTTAGAGTGTCAAAGATCACAAATTGGATTCTTGAAATTATGATATTAATTAATATAGATTAAATGCATATATGCAATATTTATTGGAATTTGTGCATATTTGCTTTAACTGTGATTTGATACTGAAACCTTAGTCAGAATTACAACTCCTCAGTTTTAGTTTTTCCTAGAGGAAAATATGACCAGTTTTATGACTTGGTTTTTAAGATAATAACATCTAGAGATTGACTGTGTGGTCCTGCCATGTGTGTTTAAACATCTTTGTTGTACCTGTTGCTTGTCTTGCATTATCCAGATTGAAAGGTTCTTGAAGTCAGGGAATTTCCTCTTGAAAATTTCTGCAGTATATGGTGTTTCTGTACACCTTAGGTGTATAATATAGACATTCTGATCTCACTAGTTGCACTGCACTTGAATTTTCCAATAAGAAAAGGCATGTCTAGACAAATTATTTCTTCCTAATTAGAGAAAATGGTTATATATTTACCAATGAGGCAGTTTGAGTGACATTTAACTAAAATGTTTTGGTGTACTGTTTATCCTTTATTCTCAAAGACACCCATCATCATCAGGGAGACATCAGGGAGCTGATGCCATGACATGCAACTGCATTGGAATTAAGTGAGGGAAGGCTGTGCGAAGTCACCAGTCTCACTTTCTCCTCTGGAGCCATCTGGGTCAAGGGGCCATATATGAATCAGGACAACTGGAGATGCCCCAGGATGCAGTAGAGGACCTTGGCCTTTTCAATCTAAGGTCATGTGTCTTTCAGCCTCTATCGCCAGATTTGAGCCTGTGTGAGAATGTAATGGTAATTTAAATGAGGAGATCTTCCATATTCTCTAATAAGCCCATGTGGCCTGCCTGGGTCACATGAAGGTCTGAATCAAATGGAGCCTGTGGTGGGAGGTGTTTGCTGAATGGGTGGAACAGGAAGTGTGGAAGAGGAAGGGGCAGAGTTAGAGCAGAGCTGAGAGGATGTTGGTCAGAGCAGTCAGAGATAGGAAGGACATAGTCTGCTGGCTAGCATGAGTGAAAAAGATTGTTTGTGATCTGTTTAATGAATCTGGTTTGTAGGAAACTTAGCAGGCTTGGAGCTGGTGGTGTTCTCCACATTGTTACAATGTACAGATTTTTGTTACTAGGATGGATTTGGCTTTCTGGTGTCTGAATAAATGTTTTGGTTCTGTCTTCTACGTGGAGAGTCTGTTGTATTCAGTGATTCAAAATTGTGCCACAATATTCATGGCTGCTGTGGGCTCTGTGAATATCATATTGGTGCTATACAGGACTATAAATGTTTCTGGAACCATATGGATCATTATGAGAGAATCTCAGCAAAATGAAGGAACTTTGGGTTTTCATTTCATCTACTTGAAGGGGCTGTATCTCAAGTTCAAATTAGAGAGTATTGTTAGTCATTATCAATTAAGCATTCCAATACTTATCTTTAGAAACTGTTTAAGGACAAACTAAACAAAATATGTAGTCTACTGATAATTTTGCAAATAAGGCACAGATCAATTTGTGGCCTTCCTAAATATATCTGGGTAGAGTTCTTAGCAAAATTCTAATGGAAGTTAAAGTACCAATATTGGTTAATTTGGATTCAAGTGTTTAGGTTCCTGTTTAAAAAAAACAAACAAACAAACAAACAAACAAAAAAAACCCTTTCTTTGTGCATTACTTTCATTTTTTTAAATTAAACTAAAATACAAAGTAGCATATGTGTATATTATCATTATACATTTATTCATTTTTGTCTTGTCTTACGGTTTCCATATATTTAAGAAACTCCCTGTTGTGGAAGGTCCATCAACTTATTCAGATGAGAAGTTAATAACACGGAGAGTTTAAGTGACATGTATATGGTCATATAACCAGCAGGAATGAGAGGCATCATTTGAAACTACACCTTTCTGAGGTGCATGTATACTCTGTTTCTATCCTTCTATACTTGGCACACAAAAGGTCCTTAATAACTTTGTTTCCTCACTTCTTCCCTCCCTCCCTCAATTCCTTCCATTTTTCCTTCCTTCCTTCCTTCCTTCCTTCCTTCCTTCCTTCCTTCCTTCCTTCCTTCCTTCCTTCCTTCTTTCTTTCCTTCCTTCCTTTCTTCATTTTCTTTATTTTATTTATGTCCCTCTCTTTTCCCTCTTTTTATTCTTTTCATGTTTTTTTCTTTTTCTTCATCTCATTTATTTTTTCCTGCCTTTCTATTTATTTATCCATCTATCTATCTAGTTGTTAGCTGCAAAAAACTCTGGATTCATGAAACAATCTTTTTGTCTAAAGGAGAACCCTAAAGGCAGATCTTAACCTTCATATGCCATTAAAGATGTATTCATACATTTTTGTAGTATGTAAATAGAGAAAAAAACAAATTATTTTTCCTTTAGAATATTTAAAAGAGAAAACACCTGTCTGATTTCTATTTCTTTTTGCTAATATCTTGAACAATGGATGCTCTACTATACAGCCTCATGTTTTGTTGTTATAATTATTGTTACTTGTAGTAGAATCATCATTATTATTTAACAGTATGATTTTTTTCAACTTGGATTTTCCAATTATGACTTGGTCTGATTAATTTTCTAAAATTTATGGAGTGGTTTTGGGGTAGAACTGCTATTCTGCCATATTGTCTAGTCTGTGAGATATATACTTTTGGAGGACGCCACTATATGGATTTGTTTTTCTTGTCTGTATTTATTAGCTATCAGGTTTTTTTTTCTTTTTTCCCTTTTTTTCTCTATTAGTTAAGGGGAGATATAATAGGGTTAAGGGGAACGTAGGGATTGCCAATACTATTGGAGGGAGAAAGAGAAGAAGTGGGAAAGGGAGAGAGAGAGAAAATTAAAGCATTTATTAAAATGTATACAAAAGGGGAGGAATCATATGAAAGGAAAGATAAGCAACAAAGCTTTGAAATCAATGTGTGGAATTTATTAAATACTTGAGAAAAATAAACAGTATGGAATGGAGTTTCATAGATTTTTGAGCAAACTTATTTTCATATTATGTTGGGCATATGAAAATATTCTCTTGTTTAATATTTAAATTCACAAGAAAAATGATGTCATAAAGAATAAATCAGGATATCAGTTTGTCCTCAGTTTCCATTTGAACACCATCAAATGGAGGAGAAGAATGAGATAGAAGTGACAATGATGAATTTGAGGATGATCAGGGGTAGCATCAAACATTTTTATGGCAATATTGACATCTTAAACACTCTTACATCTATTAGCTCACATAAGCCTCTTATCAACCCAAAGGTTTTGATTACTGTTACAGTTAATATTAATAATCATTTTTATAAAAGGTTAAAACCAGGATCTACCTGATAAATAGAAGGGTGCTCAAAAAAGTCTAAACATACTTAATGCAACCTGAGTACATATTTTACTGAAACTAAACTATCCAAGTGCTTCCTCTTAGAGGTGCTCAGGGCAATTACATTAATGAATAGATAATAATGGTTTGTAATTAATATGCCAATAATGTATATGCAAATGATGCTTTTGAAGTGCTTGAGAGTGCCTGAAAACAGTTTGTTCTCTTAAGCATTTTTAATATTCCCTCTGCCATCTTGTTTACACAATTAATTTGTACTCTTTGAGAAGAAAGGATTTGCTATGCAAAGATAAATTTTAACTCAGTTCATGTCCAAATGATGACCAATTCCCAATTGGTAGAGACTAAATTAGTGTGCTTTTATTCCAAATTGAATTTTGGAATGAAGAGATATTCATAAGTATGTCAATTATACTTCATCATGAAACAAAGAGTGAAACAAGCAACAATGGCTTAATAAGAAAAGAAAGGAAGAGAAACATACATTGATAAAATGTCACTACAAATCAGTTTCAAATTAAGGGCTTCACAATGGATGTTATATTCTTTCTATCCTGGGGTCTTTTACATGAAATCAAATTAATTTAGACATCAGTTCCAAAAAGAAAATTAAGTGTTTTAATTTGGACACCTGAGTTCTTGTTTATGCCTATTCACATCAGAAAGGACATTAAGCTAGAAATCTAATAAAAAGATTGTGAAAATTGTCATTCAAGTAAGTGCAAAAATTGAATCTCATGATACTCAGATGACTATTTTTTAAAATAAATTCTATTATTAAAATGTTAATGATTAGATGATTAGCAGTAAGTAAAGGCATATAGTAGGATTTAGAAACTGACTACTACAGTTATAAATATAACTATATGTATGAGAGAGACAGAGAGAGAGACAAGGAGACAGAGAAACAGAGTGAGAGAGAGAAGCAGATGCAGAGAGAGACAGAGAGAGAGAGACAGAGAGAGACAGAGAGAAAGAGACAGAGAGAGAGAGAGAGAGAGAGAGAGAGAGAGAGAGAGAGAGAGAGAGAGAGAGAGAGAGAGAGAGAGAGAGAGAGAGAGAGAGAGAGAGAGAATTATTTCTCTATGTATTCAACTCTAACAGTTCATTTTTTGTGCTGCTTTACTCTGGATATATGCTTCCTTTCTATATATCCCTGTTCCATCTGATGGAATCCCACACTCTCAGTTTCTTCATTGTGCTAGCATACATTTCAGTTTCTTTTCTTTTTTTCCCTGTCTTTTCTTCTCTTTTTATTAGAGCACCATACCATTAACTGGATCCCATCCTCCCAGATCCTTAACTATCAATATACCACAATGTACCCTATAGCCTTCCTGTCCTAGATGCTGACAAATTATGTAATGTTTCTCAGTTTCCCTAGCTCCAGCAAAGTGAAAGGCAGAATGTTTTTTTCAATGATATAGTAACAGCTATGATACTGATCTTATAATTTTTATTGTCCAAAGTTACTGAATCTGATCTTAAGACCACTCTCAGGCCTAGAACTTTCAAGCTTACTTAAACCTTATTCATTTGAGTTGAACTCTTAAAAAAGAATGGATAGAGAAGAAAATGTGTGTTTGAGTATCTTATTATTATTATTAATCATATATATGTACACATAAATTGCACATAATAAGGACTTGGTTATATATGTTACATTATGTTAAAAACCTGTTCACTATATATATATGAGTGCATCATGTATGTAATATAAAAATATTTTGTATATTTGATTTATTCCTCAGAAACCATAAATTTAGGAGAATTGCTAAATTATTTATTTCAGGAATTATTTGGTTCCCTCCCCCCACCCAAGCCACTAACTAAACAGTTTTGTTAAATGCATCCCATGCATTTATATTGTGTTAATAGTATGTACTTTAAAAATTTTGCATATATTTTAAATTTAATTTAATATTTAATCTGACAGAGACAAAAAAATTCAACAATCGCACACATTTTAACACTAAATAACAAACTGATGTTTACTCTTGCCATTTGTAACTTGAACTATTTATTTCTTTAAGGATATTAATTTGTTATTGCTGAGCAAACGTCTAACAAATTCACAATTAACTAGCTTGGTGCAAAGAACTAGTCATGAGTGATTCCAGTGCCCATATTTTACAAGTATTCTTTCTGGAAAGAGGCAAAGTGAAAAACAGATATTAACATTTTATGTGAACTTATAGTCTCATGAGGAAGCACCTATATAAAACAAAACCTCTGAACTTCTCCAATTTACTTTAAAATGTCCCACATTTACTTCAAAATGTCCTCCATAGCATTCTATCAAAAGATATAGGCTTCCAAGGACTTAAGACAAGTGCAAATAAATAATGCACTGCAAATGATCAACGTAAATCTGAAGTCTTGTCTTTCTCTTGTGTTCTTTCCTATGGAGTGAAGAATAGTTCCATCTTTTGTTCCCACTCATTCATTAAGCATTTATAGTGTGCTCACTGAATACAAAGTGCTAGATCAAACATTAAAAAAGAATTATGAGAATCAGCTCCTGGCTTAAGAGAAGGAAAAAATTCCCCTAAAACAAATGCAAAACCAAAACCTGACATTCTACCTGAAACATTGGCACATGTAACGCAGTGACAGTTGCTAGAAATCCCCTTTCTTTACTGCTTCATTCGTCATTTTTCTAGAGATGTCTCCCCAGTAGACATCTAAACAGTTTCTGTTTCATTTGAATTCCATTCCAAAATTGTTAAGATGTAATGAACACTTCTGATGGTATCAAGAAATCTGAGTTTGAGTCCTACCTCTGTATGTACTAGTTATGTTTTTCTTGAAAAGTCACTTAAATGTTCTGTACACCAGTCTCTTCATCTGTAAAAACAGAGATAATATTACTCTCATTATTCCCTCTAAATTTTTATTATAAATGTGTTAAAATCTAAAAATGTGACAATATTTTTATACCACCAGAAATTTCCATCTGAACGTTTCTCTGACAACTCAGTTCAATGCATTTGAATCGAATCTACTTACTGAGTTTTCTTTCTATGTTAAATATAATTTTCACCCAAGTCAGTAATTTTTCATTCATCTCTGACTAATCCTTCTTCATAATTCCATATATTTAGATACATATCTGGCTGGTTTTTCTATCAAAAACTATTTTATCCATCTCCTGTCTACATTCCACAATCACCACTTTGGTGCTCATACCTGGATTATTGTAACAGATGTCTGATTAGTTTCCCTTACACAAAATTCTATCCCTTCCAATGCACCTTGTCAAGTACCATTAAACATATCTTCCAATTTGGTCATGTCTTCTCACTACTTAAAAAAAATACAAATAAAGAACACCTTCCAGTTTCTTAAATTCTACTAATACAATATCTAAACTATTCTGCCTACTTTAGAGCCTTTCAAGAGTCCACATGACTGATCCAATTGTTTTTCTCACTGATTCTCAAGATGCACTTTTCTTTCGTCAGATTATCCCAGAAACATCCTTACCTCTATAAGGAAGTTCACAGAACCAAGCTACAAATTTCAGAACTGCTCATGTCTAGTTTCTTAGTTATAATTTCATAAAAACAAAACACATTCATTATCATATCATCACATTTAAAGAAAGATTGTGAATCCAGCTTTTGTAGTTATTTATAAATTTGATTTAAATATAAATGCCATATTTGTTCACAAGCAGAAGAGAAAATTAGATTAAAATCTAACCAAAACCTAATGATAGAAATTCGAAAGCATGTTTTTGGCCACATTGTTCAGAAAAAAAAAATTAAAAGGACATCTTTTTAAAAGCAAATATACATGATATAAATCTCATGAACTATACAACCTTTAGGATTACTTAATAGTGAAGCTTTCAAGTTATTTGTGGCATCTTGCACTGTCACTCTGGTCAGCTTTTTTTTTTTTTTTTAAAGGCATTGAGCCTACATAATTAAAACATTCATTGAATTTTGAGAAAATTAGCTCTAAAAGCTAATAAAAAGCTGATATGAAAATAAGCATTTATCAAAATGAGATTTAGTTCAAAAAAGATAATTACTTTGAATGGAGAATTTCACCCCCAGTGATCTCCATTAGTTAATCATGCACACCATAGTCAGAAGGAAGAGATAAACATGAAGAATGGAAATGAACAGGACTACGGCTTTTGTGAGGAAGAAGGCAAATATTAGATAACTCTTTGCTCAAAAGCTCCCTCTTCAGCCTTATCCCCAAAAGAACACCAGGTCTTAATCAAATCTGTAATGTCAACTTTCCTACAGCATTACATGCTTGCTCTTAATCATGTGCTTTTGTCTCTACTATATATTTTGTCAGGAATGCTCTCCCTGTGGTCTTCACTTATCCAAATACTGTCAAATCTTCGAGATATCAGAAAAGCAGTCTTCTACTCATGAAGACTTCCTCTATTACTCTATCCAGTATGAATTTCTTCTATAGACGATCATTTCTGTGCCATTTAATTTTGCATTTAATTATACCCTATGGTGGATTATTAAATATTGTGTGAATTCCCCATTGATCCAATAAACTCTTTAAAGGTTGAAACTGTATATTATTTTTTATTTATTTTTCTCCCCTTTCTTTAGAAAACTTTCATTTGACATTTTCATTTTCTCAGTGTCTTAGCTTACATTTCTTCTCCCTTTAAAAGCCAAACACCTAGGGAGGGGCTGGCAGAGAAAAAAAAAATATGAGAGAGTAATTATCTACATTTATTTGTACTTCTCCTCTGGCTCCATTTTTGACTTTCATTTTTATTTCTCAACAGATAATTCTCACTCCAAGATCATCATCATTCTCTATATTGTGAAATTGAACGAGTTTCTCTTAGTCCTTGTTTTTCGATACTTTTCAGGAGCTTTTGAGACTGTTGTTCCACTCTATGCTTCTGGATATTCTTTTCTTTCTACCCTCTTTTTATGACACTATTTTATCATTGTTCTCCTTCTAATCATATAAACAATCCTCCTCAATCTCTTTTACACGACTATCATTCACATCCTTCCTTCTGTGAATAACCTATACACTCAGTTCTGTCTCTTGAGTTCTTTTATCTTTTTTCTCTTCTCTTTCCCTCCCTTCTCCTTTCCTCTCATCAACAATTTCCTTTTTCCCCTTCCCCTTTTACTCCCTCTTTCAGAATTTAAGGAGTTAACTTAAAAAATAGGATCCTCTCTTATGAAGAGAAAACAATACCATTTAGCACATTAAGAAAGGTAATTAAATGGTATCCTACTGGTGTCAGGAATTTTGTGAAATTTGTTCCTTTTTTGCCAGCAGGAATAAAGCAATATGAAATTATTTCAATGACCCTCATATAATTGATTTAAGTTGTTATTGAAAAATATCTAATTAGCATAAGATTTTCCTTTCATTAAAACTACACATATCTATGACTAAATAACAATTCCATAAAAGAAGCTGATTATTTCAGTCATCTTAAAGACTGACAGAGGAGCAGTGTGACATATTTGATAGAGTCAAAAAGACCAGTTAAACTCCTGTCTCTGACACATACCCTGTACCGTACTTTGAACTAGTCACTTAATATCTTACACAATAATTATAAATGGCAGATGAAATTGTCCATCTACTTTGGTGGAGTGATTTTCCATGCAAGGAGTTACATATACTAACCAAATCACAAGTGTAAATCTTCTCTCCACCCCCATGAACACACATATAGACATAAGAACAACAGTAGGAACATAAGACTAATTGCTATGGGATGAATTCATCTGAAAAATACTGAGAGATAATTACATAGACTACTTTTAGGATGAAGTTAAAGTTGGATAGAATTTTAGAAGTCAGCAACAGAAGGATGGTTTAATGGAAAGAAATTTGAATTTGGAGTAAGTGAATTCTCATCCAGTTCTCAATTGTCATTTGAATCTCAGGCATTTCTCTGGCTTTTGACCTTTGGAAAGTCACATAACTTTTGTGGCCCTCAGTTATTTTATCTTTATGAGAGCACTGGACTACTTGATTTTAAGAATCCTTTCAGTTATAACAGCTAGATTTCATGATCCTCATTTAAAACCTTTTTTTAAGAGATGTGCAAACAGTCACAAAGCAATTAAGTGACTTATCCAAGGTCATACAGATAACAATAGCTAAGCTAGGACTTGTTTTTAAGCCTTCTGACTGACTCCAGGATTTTTTTCTCAATATACCATGCTGACAACTAAAGAAATCAAGGAAACTGCCTTACTGCTTAGTTGTGAACTGACTGCTTGGGCCATAAAGACATGACAACATCTTTGAGATGGGAGTAGAGAAGAAAGCTCCATGTAAATAAATACACACACACATATGTATATAACAAATAGTTTAAATAAAAATGAGCTTAAATCAGATCCACTGGTGCTTTCCTTCTTATGAAACAAACAAAGAAGATTTGAAAGAAAGTAATATTTATGGTAATCTAAATATTAATCCTTCTGTTTTAGACTAATCAACTCTTAAGCTGTAGTTATTTTTTTCCTAAAAATGAAGGAAGCCAATCTGCTGTTTTCTGAAGATATATAGCTCTAGGCTTACCTCACATGACTGGGGAAAAAAGAGGGAAAATAGTCCTCATGTTTCATCTTTGCAAAAACAGAAAGAATTGCCAAGACTGGAATGGAAGGTAAAGTTTACTAGCAAATAGAAACAATTCTTTTATTATTATTATTTAAAAAATGAATTCTGGACTAAATTGCCAAGCCCCTACTTCAAGGCAGAAGCCTGGACATATTGAAGGTTACAACAGATTGGTCTGACCTTTTGCTTCTTGGTTGTCCTGCTTTCCACAGTTCTAAGTATTCATTGAAATTTGCAGTAAATTGTGATTGCTCTGCCATATTCGTCTCAGACCAACCAAAAATAGAGGTCAAGAACAAATCCTGGAACAGAAGAAAGACAGGGTGGAACAGTCTTTTAGCCAAAGTAAACTTTGAGGATCAGAAAGAAAGGTCAGTCTCACTTGGGTAAATGGTACTTTCCAGAAGAAAAAGCATTCCAAGTGCAACCACCCCCCATCCCACCCTTAGCAGACCATCAGGAGATGCTAAGCCCCAGAGTGATGGAACACGTAAACACTAAGACCAGGATCCCCCCACACACCTCAGCTTAACCAGGACAACTGACAGCCTCCAGCTCAGAGGACCATCACATGCTTCAGCACAGCTCTAAGCAGGCAGACATTCTTCAGCAGCCAGATCTCCATATCTTTCAGTGTAGCCCTGGAGAGATGCCTACATATGGGTAAGCTGAGCTAATATAAAAAATGACAATTCTACACATATTAATTCACTTATTCAGTGATATACCAATCAAATTACCCAAAAATATTTTAGAAGGCTAGAAAAAAACAACAAAATTCATATGGAAAAACAAAAGATCAAGATTATCAAGGGAATTAATGAAAAGAAATGCAAGGGAAGGTGGCCTACCTATACAAGATCTAAAGCTGTATCATGAAGAAGCAATCATCAAAGTAACTGGTACTGGTTAAGAAATAGAGGGTTAGATCAGTGGAATATGTTAGATGCACAAGACACCATAGTCAATGACTATAGTAATCTTCTTTTTGATAAACCCAAAGAATCTAGCTTCTGGGGAAAGGACTAATTATTTGACAAAACCTGATGGGAAAGGTGGAAAAAAATATGGCAGAAACCAGTCATTGAGAAATATCTTACTCATATACCAAAATAGGGTAAAAAAATGAGTACATGATTTAGACATAAAGGGTGATGCTATAAGCAAATTAGGACCAGGGATAGAAGGAAAGAATTTATGACCAAATGCAAGATAGAGAAAATTATGAAATTTGATAACATTAAATTTTAAAAGTGTTTGCACAAAGCCAATGCAACCAAGTGTAGAAGGGAAGCAAACATTTTTTTAAATTGTAAAAATTGTAAAAAAAATAAATTTTTAAAATTGTAAAACAAATTTTTACAACTTGT
This sequence comes from Notamacropus eugenii, assembly GCF_028372415.1. Classification (NCBI taxonomy): domain Eukaryota; kingdom Metazoa; phylum Chordata; class Mammalia; order Diprotodontia; family Macropodidae; genus Notamacropus; species Notamacropus eugenii. The sequence continues at coordinate 86,577,152 of NC_092877.1, read as the reverse complement.
GTCGCTGATAATGACTTCATTTCTAAAATATATAGAGAATTGAGTTGAATATACAAGAATACAAGTCATTCCCCAATTGATAAATGGTCAAAGGATAAGAACAGACAGTTTTCAGATGAAGAAATTAAAGCTATCCATAGTCATATTGAAAAGTGCTCTAAATCACTATTGGTTAGAGAAATCAAAATTAAAACATTTCTGAGGTACCATCTCACACCTATCAGATTATCTAATATGTCAAAATAGGAGAATGATAAATGTTGGAGAAAATGTAGGAAAATTGGAACACAAATGCTTTGTTGGTGGAATTGTGAACTGATCCATCTATTCTGGAGAGAAATTTGGAAGTATGCCCAAAAGGAAAACCAAATGGTGCATACCCTCTGATCCAGCAGTACCACTACTAGGTCTGTATCCCAAAGAGATCATAAACAACTGAAAAAGACCTATATGTGCAAAAATATTTATAGCAGCTTTCTTTGTGGTGACCAAGAATTGGAAATTGTGGGAATGACCATCAATTGGAGAATGACTGAACAAGTTGTGGTATATGAATGCAATGGTACACTATTACTCTATAAGAAATGATGAGCAGGTAGATTTCAGAAAAACCTGAAAAGACCTACACAAACTGCTCCTGAGTGAAGCGAACAGAAGCAGGAGAATATTGTACACAGTAACAGCAACATTGTGTGATGGCTAACTTTGACGGACATAACTCTTCTCAGCTGTGCAATGATTTAAAACAATTACCAGGGACTCATGATGAAAAATTCTCTCCACATCCA